>NC_037679.1:25530199-25566718 GCF_003255815.1 Theropithecus gelada | reverse complement strand
GCTGGTCGGGCTGCAGCAGCTGACCAGTACCGATCGTCCGGCACTCCCCAGTGAGATGAACCCAGTACCTCAGTTGAAAATGCCGAAATCACCGGTCTTCTGTGTCGCTGGCGCTGGGAGTTGAAGACTGGAGCTGCTCCTATTCGGCCATCTTGCTCCCTATCGAGCAAACTTCCACACTTGTTTTTTTAGCAGTAGAAACCTCTTTTCAAAATCTTATGTGGAGGAATAAGAGGGAAAAACTGACTAGTGTAGCTGAAGATGGGACCTAGGACTTAGAAATATGCCCGTTTGGTCTATCTTCCCTGGAAGAATTTCAGTTGAGGCCCGGTGTGGTGGCTCATGCCTCTAATCCTAGCACTTTCAGAGGCTGAGTCAGGAGGATCACTTGAGGCCAGGAGTTTGAGACTGGCCTGAGCAAATAACAAGACTCTATCTGTACAAAAAATTTAAAAATTAGCCAGGGGTGGTGGCATGCACCTGCAATCCCAGCTACTCAGGAGGCTGAGGTTGGAGGATCACTTGAGTCCAGGAATTCAAGGTTGCAGTGAGCTAGATCATACCAGTGCACTCCAGGCTGGGTGACAGAGTAAGACCCTGTCTCTAATACATACATACATACATACATACATACATACATTGCCTACAAACTACCCCCCAACATACACATTTTAACAACCGTGAAACTGGGATGCATTTTATAGTTGCTCTTAGACAAGTGATAATCATAATATTATTATTATTGCTTGTGCATGCACTTACTTGGTTGCAGTTCCTGGTGATATCATTGGATAAATATAACTCCTTGAAGTTTCAGGAAATAAACCTGAAAACGAATAAAACCTGAAATAAACCTGAGGAGGGAATATATACTGTTATCTAAAATGTTCTCTTGACACTTTTCCATAAGTTCAAGAAGCAAAAGTATCAAAACTTGCCAAATGAGGATTCAATCAAGTGGGGAAGGAAAAGGGGTGCTCAGAAGCACCCCTCTCCTGGAGGCACAGAGTGTGGGGGTCTTGCAAATGACTTTCTTGCTCGACACTTGTGGGGTGAGTATAACCTGAGGGTCTGGGAGAGGGCCAACCTCCGCCCCTGAGTCTCACAGTCCCTGGTGCCTGCCCAAGGCCAGGTTATGGGCTCAGATGTCATGCTTTCCTTGCCTCCTTCCTGTCACCTCCAGAGATTTGGATTCAGGATTTGTTCCTAGTGTCCAAAACTTTGACAGGAAACTTACTTTTTTTTTTTTCAGATGGAGTCTCACTTTGTTACCCAGGCTGGAGTGCAGTGGTGCAATCTCAGCTCACTGCAACCTCCATCCCCTGGGTTCAAGCAATTCTCCTGCCTCAGCCTCCCCAGTAGTTGGGATTACAGGTGCCTGCCACCACATCCAGCTAATTTTTGTATTTTTAGTAGAGACAGGGTTTCACCACCTTGGCCAGGCTGGTCTTGAACTCCTGACCTCGTGATCCAACCACCTCGGACTCCCAAAGTGCTGGGATTACAGGCGTGAACCACTGCGCCAGAGGCTGATGCTTACCTACAAATCTTGATAGAACAATTAAAGTTTTTTGATCACAAGCTTCAAAACTGCAAAGATAATAAACAGAGAAAGAAAATTGAAACTCTTAAAGAGAAGCAAATAGCATGGTAGAATCAGTTAAACACTGCACTGTGTTGATGCAGATTGCTAAAGACCAGAATAATGCTGAGAAGCACACAGGTAGAATTGTAAGTACTATTAATCTTGTAGATGCAATGTATCAACCCAGTCCCTTGGAACCCGTGATCAGCACAATGCCTTCTTAGACTGTCTCACCTCCGGAACCTACTCAGCTGCATAAGACAGAGCAGAGTTCATCTTCCTGACCAGTTGGACCTGTACTAGTTACCTTGGGACACCATTAGAGTCCAACACCAAATAGTAGAGGCAGTGACCATTCACCACCTAGTAGCAGTCAACTTCTCCAAGCCATGTCAACGGCTTCTCTAAATACAGTCCCAGAGTTCTCTTATTCCAGCAGTGAAGACGAATTCTACAATGCTGATGAATGTCATCAACATGGCTCATCCCCAAAGCACTTAATAGATTCTTCTGAATCTGCCTCAGTCTTGACACATGGCAGTGCAGAAAACAGACTAAAGTGCCCAGATAGCACAGAATCACTTAATTCTTTCACATCCAATGGAACAAGTGATACTGACTCATTTGATTCACCTCATGAGAGAGCTGACGAGGAGGAGGCAGGGTCCGTGGAGGAGCATAAGAGCATTATCACATACCTCTAGTCACAGGTTAGGGTTAGTATGGATCTTTCTAAAGTAGTTCTTCCAACATTTTTTTCTTGAAAGAGGATCTCTTTTAGAAGCATATGTAGACGTTTTTTGCATATCCAACCTTTTTGCGAGCATTGGTGACCAGGGATTGAATGGTTCAGAACATGAAATGGTACCTCTCAGCCTTTCATGCAAGGAGGAAAGAATCGATTACCAAAAAGCCATTTTAGCAAGATCTTTCAGTGTTACTGGACATTACCAAATGATACCAAAGAGAACAAAGGGCTAGTTTTAGAAGGACCAGTTCCCTGGGTTTCCAAAAACAATGTAAAATTGGTGGCTGAACAGATTTCCCATCATCTACCTACTTCAGCCTTTTATGCTGAGTGTTTATCAAAAAGATTCAATTCATTGCTGATATCTGGACCTAATCAAAATTCCTTAGGATGTCAATTGGGATAAACAACATAGGGTGGGGCCACAAGCCCTGTGTCTTGTGTTTAAATTGTGAGAAACATTACATCCTCACATTCCCCAGTGTTTAAGGATGGTCTATCCTCACAGTGCTCTGAATGGAACTAGGAGGAGAAGCAATATTAATTATTCCAAAACTGGTGATAATGCAAATATCATCTTCCACACTGAACCTTTCTCTGGGGACAGGAAGCACAGAATTACCACTGTGATTTTTTTTCTCCAAATGATGAGAAGCCTTTTGCTCAATTGAAGGGGAATGGAATGGTATAATGTATGCAAAACATGCAACAGGGGAAAATGCAGTCTTTTTAGATACCAAGAAGATGTCTATAATCAAGAAGATAGGAAGTTGAAAGATCAGAAAAAATATGAATCCCACTGCCTTTAGAAGGATGTCACTTTCAACTTAAGAATCAGAGACATTCAGTTGCCATGTAGTTATGCAGTTTTTGAGTGAGTTTCTTAATCCTGGGTTCTAATTTGATTGGACTGTGGTCTGAGAGACAGTTTGTTATAATTTCTGTTCTTTTGCATTTGCTGAAGAGTGCTTTACTTTCAACTATGTGGTCAATTTTGGGTGACTATGGGGTAAATAATGAAGGCAGAAATAAAGATGTTCTTTGAAATCAGTGAGAACAAAGACACAACATACCAGAATCTCTGGGACACATTTAAAGCAGTGTGTAGAGGGAAATTTATCACATTAAATGCCCACAAGAGAAAGCAGGAAATATCTAAAATTGACACCCTAACATCACAATTAAAAGAACCAGAGAGGCAAGAGCAAGCACATTCAAAAGCTAGCAAACGGCAAGAAATAACTAAGATCAGAGCAGAAATGAAGGAGATAGAGACACAAAAAAGCCCTTCAAAAAATCAATGAATCCAGGAGCTGGTTTTAATTGATAGACAGCTAGCAAGACTAATAAAGAAAAGAAAGAAGAATCAAATAGATGCAATAAAAAATTATAAAGGGGATATCACCACCGATCCTACAGAAATACAAACTACCATCAGAGAATACTATAAACATCTCTACACAAATAAACTAGAAAATCTAGAAGAAATGAATAAATTCCTGGACACATACACCCTCCCAACACTAAACTAGGAGGAAGTTGAATCCCTGAACAAACCAATAACAGGCTCTGAAACTGAGGCAATAATTAATAGCCTACCAACCAAAAAAAGTCAAGGACCAGATGGATTCCCAGCCAAATTCTACCAGAGGTACAAAAAGGAGCTAGTACCATTCCTTCTGAAACTATTCCATCAATAGAAAAAGAGGAAATCCTCCCTAACTCATTTTATGAGGTCAGCATCATCCTGATACCAAAGCCTGGCAGAGAACACAACAAACAAAGAGAATTTTAGACCAATATCCCTGATGAACATCGATGCAAAGATCCTCAATAAAATACTGGCAAACCGAATCCAGCAGCACATCAAAAAGCTTATCCACCATAATCAAGTCGGTTTCATCCCTGGGATGCAAGGCTGGTTCAACATATGCAAATCAATAAACACAGTCCATCATATAAACAGAACTAAAGACAAAAACACATGATTCTCTCAATAGATGCAGAAAAGGCCTTTGACAAATTCAACAGCCCTTCATGCTAAAAACTCTCAAGAAACTAGATATTGATGGGACATATCTCAAAATAATAAGAGCTATTTATGACAAACCCACGGCCAGTATCATACTGAATGAGCAAAAACTGGAAGCATTCCCTTTGAAAACTGGCACAAGAGAGGGATGCCCTCTCTCACCACTCCTATTCAACATAGTGTTGGAAGTTCTGGTCAGGGCAATCAGGCAGGAGAAAGAAATAAAGGGTATCAGTTAGGAAAAGAGGAAGTCAGATTGTCCCTGTATGCAGATGATGTAACTGTATATTTAGAAAACCCCACTGTCTCAGCCCAAAATCTCCTTAAGCTGATAAGCAACTTCAGCAAAGTCTCAGCATACAAAATCAATGTGCAAAAGTTACAAGCATTCCTCTACACCAATAACAAAGAGCCAAATCATGAGTGAAGTCCCATTCACAATTGCTTCAAAGAGAATAAAATACCTAGGAATCCAACTTACAAGGGATGTGAAGGACCTCTTCAAGGAGAACTACAAGCCACTGCTCAACGAACTAAAAGAGGATACAAACAAATGGAAGAACATTCCATGCTCATGGATAGGAAGAATCAATATCATGAAAATGGCCATACTGCCCAAGGTAATTTATATTCAATGCCATCCCCATCAAGCTACCAATGACTTTCTTCACAGAATTGGAAAAAACTACTTTAAAGTTCATATGGAACCAAAAAAGAGTCCACATTATTTGCCAAGACAATCCTAAGCCGAAAGAACAAAGCTGGAGGCATCATGCTACGTGACTTGAAACTATACTACAAGGCTACAGTAACCAAAACCGCATGGTACTGGTACCAAAACAGAGATATAGACCAATGGAACAGAACAGAGCCCTCAGAAATAATACCACACATCTACAACCATCTGATCTTTGACAAACCTGACAAAAACAAGAAATGGGGAAAGGATTCCCTATTTAATAAATGGTGCTGGGAAAACTGGCTAGCCATAAGTAGAAAGCTGAAACTGGATCCCTTCCTTACACCTTGTACAAAAATTAATTCAAGATGGATTAAAGACTTAGACCTAAAACCATAAAAACCCTAGAAGAAAACCTAGGCAATACCATTCAGAACATAGGCATGGGCAAGGACTTCATGACTAAAACACCAAAAGCAACGACAGTAAAAGCCAAAATAGACAAATAGGATCTAATTAAACTAAAAAGCTTCTGCACAGCAAAAGAAACTACCATTAGAGTGAACAGGCAACCTACAGAATGGGAGAAAATTTTTGCAATCTACCCATCTGACAAAGGGCGAATATCCAGAATCTACAAAGAACTTAAACAAATTTACAAGAAAAAATCAAACAATCCCATCAAAAAGTGGGTGAAGGATATGAACAGACACTTCTCAAAAGAAGACATTTATGCAACCAACAGGCACATGAAAAAATTCTCATCGTCACTGGTCATCAGAGAAATGCAAATCAAAACCACAATGAGATACCATCTCACACCAGTTAGAATGGCGATCATTAAAAAGTCAGGAAACAACAGGTGCTGGAGAGGATGTGGAGAAATAGGAACACTTTTACACTGTTGATGGGACTGTAAACTAGTTTAACCATTGTGGAAGACAGTGTGGCGATTCCTCAAGGATCTAGAACTAGAAATATCATTTGACCCAGTAATCCCATTACTGGGTATGTACCCAAAGGGTTATAAATCATGCTGCTATAAAGACACATGCACACGTATGTTTATTGCAGCACTATTCACAATAGCAAAGACTTGGAACCAACACAAATATCCATCAATAATAGACTGGATTAAGAAAATGTGGCACATGTACACCATGGAATACTATGCAACCATAAAAAAGGATGAGTACATGTCCTTTGTAGGGACATGGATGAAGCTGGAAACCATCATTCTGAGCAAACTATCGCAAGGACTGAAAACCAAACACTGCATGTTCTCACTCATAGGTGGGAATTGAAGAATAAGAACACTTGGACACAGGGTGGGGAACATCACACACCAGGGCCTGTTGTGGGGTGGAGGGGGGAGGAATATCATTAGGAGAAATGCCTAATGTAAATGATGAGTTAATGGGTGCAGCACACAAACATGGCACATGTACACATATGTAACAAAACTGCACGTTGTGCACATGTACCCTAGAACTTGAAGTATTTAAAAAAAAAAAATCAGAGACATTGATGCAGCAACTGAAGCAAAAACACAAACTTGGAAAAGACAAAGAGAAGAAACCCAAGAAAGGAAGGATAAGGAAATTCAATTGGAGACAAGCTTATTTCATGAAGATGGAAGATGTTGGGTTTATGATGAACCATTACTGAATTATGTTGGTGCTGCCAAGCATTGGGCTAGGAAATGCGAAGTTTACACCTGATAGCCAGAGCAGTAAGCATAATAAGCAACAAACATTCTCCCTTTGGGAGAACCTGTTCATTCCCTTCTTATTGCAATGGTTCCTATCTCAGGGATATGAGACTTTTTTTTTTTACAGTTAAAAATCAATAGTATTTAATTCTATACAATGAAGAATTGGAAATTTAAAAAGCAGTACCACTTGCAGTAACATAAAAAAATCAAATAAATAGAAATTCCTAAACCAATGCTTGGCAGCACCAAGATAATTCAGTAATGGTTCATCATAAATGCAACATCTTCCATCTTCATGAAATAAACTTGTCTCCCATTGGATTTCCTTCTCCATCCTTTCTTCGGTTTCTTTTTCAAGTTTCTGTTTTGCTTCAGTTGCAGCATCAATGTCTCTCTTTGCCATAAATCTAGCAAAATATTTACAAGATCTACACAGAATATGGGACTTTCTGACACAGATGAACAATTACAGTGGGAAAAGCTTCCCTTTTTTCCTCTGTGGCAGTTATGGCCATAAGTCCTGAGAAAAACTTCAGGTTTTGAAAACAAGATGTTTGCTCCTTTTCCAAACCCTACATATTGAAAAGCATTTCTAAATCCAAGCCTCAAACTCTACACTCTAATACTGATGTTAAGGAACACAATTTCTGTTTTCTAGTTCTTATGATGTTGGATTGTGTGTGTGTGTGTGTGTGTGTGTATACAGCTCATATGTTGGATTATATGTGTGTGTATATATATATATATATACACACAAACACATACACACAGTATATGCAGTTGACCCTTGAACAACACAGGTTTGAACTGCACAGGTCTACATAAACACAGATTTTCTACCACCTGTGCCACCCCTGAGATAGCAAGTCCAACCCCCTCTTCCTCCTTCTCAGCCTACCTAACATGAGGAAGACAAGGATGAAGACCTTTATGATGATCCTCTTCCACTTAATAAATAGTAAATATGTTTTCTTCCTTATGATCTTCTTAACATTCTCTTTGTTATAAGAATATAGTATATCATACATATAACATACATGATATGTGTTTATGTTGTCAGTAAAGCTTCCAGTCAACAGTAGGCTATTAATAGTTAAGTTTTGGGGTAGTGAAAAGTTACATGTGGATTTTTCAACTATACACCGGGGGTTGGGGGGTGATGGTGCATCTAACGTTGTATTATACGTACATATATATACAATCATGCAACAAAGATACCTAATGCCAGATTTTTCATAAAAACTCCTTCTACTGTAAATATGGGTTCCTCAGAGTTATTTTGAGAAATCAGCACAGTGTCTTAAAATCGTGTTGGGAAATGTTATGGTCTCACCTGCAATAACTTTTCTTTTGGAATTGAACTATTATTAAGTTGTATCTAACCCTAGATTATGGTTTAATTATACTCAATATTTCTTCAGGCTTCATAAAGTAATTTTTCAAAAAAATTGAAACTTGCCAAATAAGCCTCAGCAGCTTGAAAGAAAATCCAAGGGACAGTAACAGAGCACTGTAAAAAATGCAGCATCACAGTGCTCTTGGTGGCCCAAAGGACTAGTGATGAGGACAATATCATATAGAAAATATGGACATCAATGACACTGGTTCAGAGGGTGAATGTGGAAAAGTTGTAGGAGTACCTTGACTGATTTATTTCACTGACATTTTTCTTTTCATGCATGCCCTTTGCATTATTTAATAAGTATAATACTTAACAATCTTAGTGATAAGCATTATGTTGTAGTTTGCTTGACAGCATTTTGTTTTGCAGTTTTGTTTTGTTTTGTTTTGTTTGAGACAGGGTTTTGCTCTGACCCAGGCTGGAATGCTGTATTGCAATCATGGCTCACTGCAGCCTCAACCTCCCAGGCTCAAGCAATCCTCTCACCTCAGCTCCCCGCCATCTCCCACCAGGTAACTGGGACTACAGGAGCACACCACCATGCCTGGGTAATTTTTAAATGTTTTTGTAGAGACAGAGTTTCGCCAAGTTGCCCAGAGTGGTCTCAAACTCCTGAGCTCAAGCAATCCTCCTACCTCAGCCTCCCAAAGTACTAGGATTATAGGCGTGAGCCACACACCCAGCCATATTCTTTCTTAGCAGCAAATAAAGTAACAGTGTGCCTTACAATTGCTGGCACCTTAAAATCAATAAAATATGGTAATTTTTTTAAGCCAAATACTCAGTTCTCTCATTTTACAGTTCAGAGATTAGGTCACACAAGGATTTAGTGACTTGCCAGAGGCGAGGCAAATAGGGCTGGTTTGTTAGGGCATAATGAACCATTTGCAAATATTTTTCAAGTGACTGTCCCAACTTAGCCCCAGATTAACCCTTTGTTTTTCTAAATAATCATAACTAACCATATTGTTATAATTTTCTATTTCTTTAAGTTGGTATTTCTTTTTTTTAGTTTTTAATTTTTGTGGGTATATAGTAGGTATATATATTTATGGGGTATGTGAGATGTTTTGATACAGCCATGCAATGCATAATAATCACATCATGGTAAATGGGGTATCCATCACCTCAAGCACTTATCCTTTGTGCTACAAACAATCCAATTATACTCTTTTAGTTATTTTAAGATGTACAATTAAGTTATTATTGACTGTAGTCACTTGCTGTGTTATCAAATACCGCATCTTATTCATTCTTTCTAATGTTTTTGTACCCATTAGCCATCCCCACTTTCCTTCCACTCCCCCGCTACCTTCCGAGCTTCTGGTAACCATTATTTTACTCTCTAGCTCCATGAGTTCAATTGTTTTAATTTTTAGCTCCCACAGTCAAGTGACAACATGTGTTTGTCTTTCTGTGCCTGACTTATTTCACTTAACATAATGATCTTCATTTCTATCCGTGTTGTTGCAAAAGACAGGATCTCATTCTTTTTTATGGCTGAATAGTACTTCATTGTGTATATGTATCACATTTTCTTTATCCATTCATCTGTTGATGAACACAGGTTGCTTACAAATCCTGGTTGTTGTACATAGTGCTGCAATAAATATGGGAGTACAGATATTTTTTGATATATCAATTTCCTTTCTTTAGGGCATATACCTAGCAGTATATGGGTATATGCTGCTAGGGAGTGCTGGATCATATGGTAGCTCTCTTTTTAGTTTTGTGAGGAACCACCAAACTGCTCTGCATTGTGATTGTACTAATTTATATTCCCACCAACGGTGTACAAGACTTCCCTTTTCTCCATGTCCTCACCAGCATTTGTTATTCCCTTTCTTTTAATTGGGGTGAGATGTTATTATATTTCATTGTAGTTTTGATTTGGATTTCTCTGCTGATCAATGATGTCAAGCACCATTTCATATACCTGTTTGCCATTTGTCTGTCTTTTTTTGAGAAATGTCTATTCAAATATTTTGCCCATTTTTAAATTGAATTATTATATTAAAATTTTTACTATAGAGTTGTTTGAGCTCCTTATATATTTGGCTTACTAATCCCTTGTCAGATGTATAGTTTACAAATATTTTCTCCCATTCTATGGGTTGTGTCTTCACTTTGTTGATTGTTTCCTTTGCTGTGCAGAACTTTTTAACTTGATGTGATCCCATTTATCCGTTTTTACTTTGGTTGCCTGTGCTTGTGGAGTATTACTCAAGAAATTTTTGCCCAAATCAATGTCCTGGAGAGTGCCCTTGATGTTTCCTTGTAGTAGTTTCATAATTTGAGGTCTGGGATTTAAATATTTAATCCACTTTGATTTTCGTATATGACAAGTGATGGAGTCTAGTTTCATTCTTCTGCACATGGATATCTAGTTTTCCCAGCATGAGTTATTATTGAAGAAACTGTCTTTTCCCCAGTGTATGTTCTTGGCACCTTTGTTGAAAATGAGTTCTTTGTAGGTGTATGGATTTGTTTCTGGGTTCTCTGTTCTGTTCCATTGGTCTGTGTGTCTGTTTTTATGCCAGTACCATGCTGTTTTGGCTACTGTAGCACTGTAGTATATTTTGAAGTCAGGTAATGTGATCCCTCCAGTTTTATTTTTCCTCAGGATACTTTTGGCTATTTTGGGTCTTTTGTGGGTCCATATAAATTTTAGAATTGTTTTTTCTATTTCGGTGGAGAATGTCATTGATATTTCAATGGAGATTGCATTGAATTGGTAGATTACTTTCAGTAGTATGGACATTGTAACAATATTGATTCTTCCAATTTATGAACATGGAATATTTCTATTTTTTGTGTGTCCTCTTCAATTTCTTTCATCAAGGTTTTAAAGTTTTCATTGTAAAGACCATTTACTTCTTTTAATTCCTAGCTATTTAATTTTCTTTTTAGCTGTTGTAAATGGGATTACTTTTTAAATTTCTTTTTCAGATTGTTCACTGTTGGCATATAGATATGCCACTGATTTTTTATATCGATTTTGTATTCTGCAACTTCACTGAATTTGTCAGTTCTAATACGTTTTTGGTGGAGTCTTAAGGGTTTTCCAAATATAAGATCATGTCATTTGTAAACAAGGATAATTTGACTTCTTCCTTTCCAATTTGGATGCCCTTTGCTTCTTTCTTTTATCCGATTGCTCTAGCTAGGACTTCCAGTACTATGTTAAATAACAGAGTGACACTGAGAATCTTTGTAATGTTACAGATCTTAGAGAAACCACTTTCAGTTTTTCCCCATTCAGCATGATACTAACTGTGGGTCTGCCACATATGACTTTTGTTATGTTGAGGTATATTCTTGCTATAATCTGTTTCTTGAGGGATTTTTTATGAAGGGATATTGAATTTTATCAAATGCTTTTTCAGCATCCATTGAAAGGATCATGTGGTTTTTGTCCTTCATTCTGTGGATATAATATATCACATTGATTGATCTGTGTAGGTTAAACCATCCTTGCACCCCTGGGATAAGTTTCACTTGGTCATGATGAATGATGTTTTTAATGTGGTCTTGAATTTGGTTTGCTGGTATTTTGTTGAGGATTTTTGCAACAGTGTTTATTAGGAATATTGGCTTGTAGTCTTCTTTTTTCCTGTGTCTTTGTCTGGTTTTGGTATCATGGTAATACTGGCCTTGTGGAGTGAGTTCTGAAGTATTCCCTCCTTCTTTATTTTTTGGAATAGTTTGAGCAGGATTGGCATTAGTTCTTCTTTAAATGTTTGGTAAAAATCAGCAGTGAAGCCATCAGGTCCTGGACTTTTCTTTGCTGGGAGATTTTATTACAGCTTTAATCTCATTAGCTGTTATTGGTGAGTTCAGGTTTTGGATTTCCGCATGGTTCAATCTTGGTACATTTTATTTATATAGGAATTTATACGTTTCTTCTAGGTTTTCCAATTTACTGGCATATACTTGCCCATAGTAGTCTCTAGTGATCATCATATGTTTTGGATGTTTTCCCACCCAAATCTCATCTTGAATTGTAGCTCCCATAATTCACACATGTTGTGTGAGGGACCCAGTAGGAGATAATTAAATCACAGGGGTGTTTTCCCCATACTTTTCTCGTGGTAATGAGTAAGTCTTACAAGATCTGATGATTTTATAAGAGGTTTCCCTTTTTGCTTGGCTGTCTCATTCTCCCTTGCCTGCCACCATGTAAGAGATGCCTATCGCCTTCTGCCATGATTGTGAGTCTCTCCAGCCACGTGTGACTGTGAGTGCATTAAACCTCTTTTCCTTTATAAATTACCCAGTCTTGTTATGTCTTTATCAGCAGCATGAAAACAGACAAATACAGATCCTTTGAGTTTCTGTAGTATCAGCTGTAATGTCTTCATTTTCATCTTTGATTTTATTTATTTAGGTCTTCTCTCTTTTTCCATAGTCTGGCTAAAGGTTTGTCAATTTTGTTTATTCAAAAAACTAACTTTAAAGAAAAGAAACAACTTTTAATTGATCATTTGTATTGTCTTCATTTCAGTTTCATTTATTTCTGCTCTTTCATGCTACTAATTTTGGGTTTGGTTTGCTCTCACTTTTCTAGTTCTTTAAGATGCATTCTTAGGTTATTTATTTGAAGGTTGTCTTTTTTTTTTTTTTTTTTGGATGTAGTGTTTATAGCTATAAATTCCCTCTTAGTGCTGCTTTTGCTACATCCCATAGGATTTGGTATGTTTTGTTTCTGATATGATTTGTTTCAAGAAATTTTTAAATTTTCTTAATTTCTTCATTGACCCATTGGTCATTCAGGAGCATACTGTTTAATTTCCATGTGTTTGTTGAATTTCCAAAATTCCTCTTGTTACTGATTTCTAGTTTTATTCCATTCTGGTCAGAGAATATACTTGATATGATTTCAATTTTTTGGAATTTTTAAAAATTTGTTTTGTGCTAACATATGATCTATTCTCAAGGATGATCCACATGCTAAGGAGAATGTATATGCTGCAACTGTTGAATAAAATGTTCTGTAGATATCAATTAGGTCCATTTGGCCTGTAGTCCAGATTAAGTCCATTGTTTCTTTGTTGATTTTATGTCTGGATGATTTGTCCAATCCGGAAAGTAGGGTCACCAGCTATTACTGTATTGAGTTCTATCTCTCTCTTAAGCTCTAATAATATTTTCTTTGTATCTCTGCATGCTCCGGTGTTGGGTGTACATATATTTACAATGGTTATATCCTCTTGCTGAATTTACCCTTTTATCATTATATAATGAGCCCTCTTTGTCTCTTCTTACAGTTTTTGTCTTGAAATTTATTTTATCTGGTAGAAATATAGCTACTCCTGCCCTTTTTTGGTTTCCATTAGCATAGAATGTCTTTTTCCATCCCTTGTTTTCAGTCTATATGAGTCATTATAGGTGAAGTGTGTTTCTTGTAGACAAGAGATAGTTGAGTCTTATTGTTTATCCATTCAGCCACTCTGTGTCTCTTGATTGGAGAATTTAGACCATTTGCATTCAATGTTATTATTGATAAGTAAGAATTTACTCCTGCCATTTTGTTACTAGTTTTGTGGTTGTTTTGTGGTCTTCTTTTTATTTCTGTCATTCCTTCCTGTCTTCCTTTTAGTGATAATTTTTCTCTGGTGGTATGTTTTAATCTCTTCCTTTTTATACTTTATGTATCTGTTGTATGTTTTCAATTTGAGGTTACCATAAGGCTTGCAAATACTGTCTTATACCCCATTATTTTAAACTGATGACAACCTAACACTGATTGCATAAACAAATATGCAAAAAGAAAACTAACAAAAACTCTACACTTCAACTTGCCCCCTGCTTTTTAACTTTTTGTTGTTTTTTTAATGTTTTATTGTACTGGCTATTTCTTGAAAAGTTGTCATAGTTATTATTTTTGATTGGTTCATCATTTAGTCTTTCTACTTAAGTTTGCATACCACCATGACAGTGTTATACTGTGTTTTTCTCGGCGCTTACTATTACCAGTAATTTTTGAAACTTCAGATGATTTCTTATTGCTCACTAACATCCTTTTCTTTCAGATTGAAGAATTCCCCTTAGCATTTCTTGTAGGACAGGTCTGGTGTTAAAGGAATCCCTCCGCTTTTGTTTGTCTGGGAAGGTCTTTATTTCTCCTTCGTGCTTAAAGCAATTTTTGCCAGATATACTATTCAAGGATAAAAGTTTTTTTTCTTTCAGTACTTTAAATATGTAATGCCACTCTTTCCTGGCCTATAAGATTTCCATTGAAAAGTCAGCTGCTAGATTTACTGGAGCTCCATTCTATGTTATTTGTTTATTTTCTCTTGCTGCCTTTAGGATTCTTTCTTTTTCCTTTACCTTTGAGAGTTTGATTGTTAAATGTCTTGAGGCAGTCTTCTTTGGATTCAGTCTGTTTGGTGTTCTATAACCTTGTGGTACTTAAATATTGATATATTTGTCTAGGTTAGGGAAGTTCTCTGTTATTACCACTTTGAATAAACTTTCCATCCCTATCTGTCTCTACATCCTCATTAAGGCTAATAACTCTTAGGTTTGCCCCTTTGAGGCTATTTTCTGGATCTTACAGGCATGCTTTATTCCTTTTTCATTCTTTTTTCTTTTGTCTCCTCTATTTTCAAATACACTGTCTTCAAGTTCATTAATTCTTCCTTCTGCTTGATCACTTCTCCTATTAAGAGACTGTGGTGCATTCTTTAGTATGTCAATTGCATGTTTTCATCTCCAGGATTTCTGCTTAATTCTTTTTAATTATTTGAATCTCTTTATTAAATTTATCTGATAGGATTCTGAATTTCTTCACTGTATTATCTTGAATTTCGAGTTTCCCCCAATCACCTATTTTGCATTTTCTCTCTGAAAGGTTATATAACTCTGTTTCTCTGGGTTTGGTCCCTGGTTCCTTATGTTATTCATTTGATGAGGTCATGTTTTTAGATGGTCTTGATGTTTATAGATGTTCATCAGTGTCTGAGCATTGATGAGTTAAGTATTTATTGTAGTCATTGCAGTCTGGGTTTGTTTGTACGCATCCTTCTTGGGAGAGCTCTGCAGGTATTTGAAGGGACTTGGATGTTGGGATCTAATTTTTTGGTCACTGCAGCCATATCTGCATTAGGGGGCACCCCAAGCCCAGTAATGCTATGGCTCTTATAGACTCATAGAGGCACCACCTTGGTGATTTTGGATAAGACCTAGAACAATTATCTGGATTACTAGGTAGAGACTCTTACTCTCTTGCCGTACTTTCTCCCACACACAATCTCTCTGTGCTGAGCCACCTGGAGATGGGGAAGGAGTGACACATGCACCCCTGTGGTCACTACCACCGGAACTGCACTGGGTCAGACCTGAAGCCAGCACAGCACTAGGTCTCACCCAAGGCCTGCTGTAACCACTACTTGGCTACTACCTATGTTTTCTCAAGGCCCTAGAACTCTATAATCAGCAAGTGGCAGAACCAGCCACCCTTCAGGGTAAAGAGTTCCCTTCAGGGTGGAGAGTTCCTCTGGGCCCTGGATGGGTTCAGAGATGGCATTCAGGAGCCAGGTCCTGGAGTCAGGAACCTTAGAAAGCTACCTGGTACTCTATTCTGCTGCATCTGAGCTGGTACCCAAAGCACAATAAAAAGTCCTTCCCGCTCTACCCTCTGCTTTCCACAGGCAGAGTAGCCTCTCCCCATGGCTACCACCTCCAAGGAGCCATGGGGAATACTGCCAAAGTACCACCAGTGTTCACTTAAGGTCCATGGACTCTTCAGTCAGCTTGTAATGAATGCTTCCAGCCCCAGGATTCTCCCTTCAGAGCAGTGGGCCCCCCTCTAGCCCAGATCAGGTCCATAAATGCCATTCATGAGCCAAGACCTGGAATGGGAACCCCAAGGGCCCACTTGGTGCTCTAGCCCCTGTGGCCAAACTGGTACCTAAGATGCAAGACAAAGTCTCCTTTACTCTTCCTCTGTTTTTCTCAAGCAGAAAGAATCTTTCTTCATGGCCACCACAGTTGGGAATATGCTAGGTCACACTTGAAGCCAGCATGTCTCAGATTCTCACCCAAGGCCCATAGCATGTACCACTTGGCTGCCACTGCTGATTATTCAGGGCCAAGAGCTCTTAAGTCAGCAGCTGATGAATCCTGCCAGAATTGGGTTCTTCCCTTCAAGGCAGCGAGTTTTGGCCCAGGTTTTATCTAGAAATCTTGTTCAAGAGCCACAGCCTGCAATGGGGTCCTTCCAACTTTGTGTGGTGCCCTATCTGACTGTAGCTGAGTTGGTATCCAAGTTGCAAGACAAAGTCCTCTTTACTCTTCCATCTTCTCTCCTCAAGCAGATGGAAGGGGTCACTTTTGGAACTGCAAACTGTGCTGCCTGGGCTTGGGGGAGGAGTGGTGCAAGCACTCCCTTAGCCACCCCAGCTGGTATCTTACTAGGTCACATGCCCACCAAGTGAATGGGCTCTTAGCCCAGCACAGCACTAGGACTTGCCTAGGAGTTGCAGTTCTTGCAGCTTAGACTGCTAAGTTGATTGAAGACCCCAAACCACTTTAGTCCACCGTGGTGGGGCTTGTCGGAGCTCACATGCCAACTGCTGGGATAGATGATTCCCATCTAGCTAGGGCTGGTCCAAGTGCTTCCTCCCTGGGTGTTGGCTGACTTCTGCCTGGTATTGTTTTCCACTGTGATAGGGAAGCACCAAGTTCCAATGCAAAGTCCCAAAGTCACAGTACTTTTCCTCCCCCAAGCTCACAGATTCTTCATGCCATGAGATATGCGGGATGGGGAAGGGGTGGCAAGACTGTTTTTGCTACCCTTGTCAGTGGCTCTTTCAGTGATATGAAGTGAAAACCAGGTACTGTGATCACTCGCCTGACTTTTGGTTCCTACGAAGGTGCTTTTCCTGTGTAGATAGTTGTTAAATTTGGTGTTCCTGCAGGGAGGATGATCTGTGGAGGTTTCTATTCAGCCATCTTGCTCTGCCTCCCAAGGTCTGTATTTTTTAATAGAATATAAATTCCTTGAGATCAGGGACTAAGTCTACATCATTTACCACTAGATAGCAAAGTGCCTAGAATTTAGGAAATTATCAATAGATATTCAATGGAAGGTAGGGAGGGAAGCAAGGGAGGGGAAGGGAAGGAATGAGGGAAGGAGGGAGAAAATGAGGAAGAGAGGGAGGGACTAAAGCATTTCAAACTCAGGGTGAGGCTAGAAGATAGTTATACTCAGGTAAGATAGTGTTACATAAGGTGATTGAGGTACTAATACAAAGGATGGATGGCATCAAAGAGGAAACAGTAGCGACTGCTTTTATCTGCTCATTCTCTTTCTGCTTACTCCAAAGGGGAACATTTCTGTGACAAGAAAATGGTTTCCCATGCAGAGCAGAAGAAATGAAAGGGACCAGGGGAGGGGCCAGGAGAGAATGGTACCCTCCCTGTTAGGACAGAGGAAGCCAAATACAGGTAGGCAGCACAGCCTTCTCCAGTTCTGAATTCCAGTAGGTCTGCATGGGGCTCTCATGAAGTTCTGACTCACTGCAGCAGGACCATGGCTTCTCCGTGGAAAGTCCACAGGGATCCCCAGATGCTTTGCCTCTTGGTGATCTGCAGTGACTGCACTATTAGTTTTCCATCTGTTCCTGTGTTTGAAATGGATCAAGTCCCATGAAACAAGGGAAAGTCAAATAAATGCCCCTGACATACAGGCATCCATAACAAAACGAGAAGGATTGATTTACTAGTGCCCTTGTGGCTTGGAGTCTGCTTGAGGCTAGCTTTATTTTTCTTCCCTTTTCTCAAAAGTATTTCATCTATACATTCTTTTGGTCCATTGTTTAACAATTACTATATGATGAGTCTGAAACTTTGTAGCATTTAGTTACACGAGGGGGAAATTTCATGTACATAAAACAGACATGAAGTTTGGCCTAATGAAAGGACCCTAATTTTTAAGTCTCAGTGTCCCTCATCTATAAAATGGTAGTATGCCCTTCTTTACAGAGTTTTTCTGAAGGCTAAGTTAGTGAATGGATGTAAGAAGACTTGGAAAAGTATAAACTGCTTTAAAAGAATGGATAATCTTTAAAAGTATCGGGCTGGGCGCGGTGGCTCAAGCCAGTAATCCCAGCACTTTGGGAGGCCAAGACGGGCGGATCACGAGGTCAGGAGTTGGAGAACATCCTGGCTAACACGGTGAAACCCCGTCTCTACTACAAATACAAAAAACTAGCCGGGCAAGGTGGCGGCGCCTGTAGTCCCAGCTACTCGGGAGGCTGAGGCAGGAGAATGGCGTGAACCCGGGAGGCGGAGCTTGCAGTGAGCTGAGATCTGGCCACTGCACTCCAGCCTGGGCGACAGAGCGAGACTCTGCCTCAAAAAAACCAAAAAAAAACAAAAACAAAAAAACAAAAAAGTATCATGAATTTCTTCATTTTAATCTCTCTATTCAGGCAGGTTCCTAGCTCATGTTAGATTCATGGGTACTTAGACATTCGTGGAAGAAAGAGGCCAAGTGAGTGTAGCTCTTAGTTCTACTTTTCCCTGATTATTTAAGAAGTCTGATTTCTTGTGGAAGTTTATCCTTTCTCCACTTCCCTTTCAGGCACAATGGAACTCAAGCCTTGTCCTCTTAGCTGTCTTTGAAGATGCAACATTTGGCCCCTTATGTTGAACACTAAGCGACCTAACTCAGCGATGGCTAGTTCTCACTAGCTGTAGTGCAGCCTTACCTGGTATCTTTCTCAGGGTCGTCTTTCACTTCCATAGTGTTCTTTCCTTTTGCCCACCCAGCTGCCCCATCCCTTGTTGTTCAGCTGGACTCCCAGATCAGAACATCTGATCATTCTAATCCTAGTACAGTAATTCTGGATTTTCATATTTAAATAGTTATTCAACATAAGATACTGCCCTGCCTGGCACCATGGCTCATGCCTGTAGTCCCAGCACTTTGGGAGGCTGAGGCAGGACCATCACTTGAGCCCAGAAGTTCAAGACCAGCCGAGGCAACATAGTGAGACCCCCATCTCTACAACAACAACAACAACAAAAACTGTTTCAAAAAATCAGCTGGGCATTGAGTGACACACACTACTCAGGGGGCTGAGGCAGGAGGATCACTTGAGCCCAAGAAGTTAAGACTATAGTAAGCCAAAATTGCACCACTGAAGTACAGCCTGGGCAATAGAGTGAGACCTTGTCTCAGAAAAAAAGGATTCTAGCCAAAAGGATACCCAAAAATACGTGCAAAAATAAAATACTTCCTCCCAAAAATAGCTCATTAATTTGCTAAGCAATACTTGGTATCTTCACTTCTCTATTAATACTGCAAGTAAATATCCTACTTTCATCTAAAGAAGAACTTAAACCTCTAACTAGCCATCTATAGCCTACAGAGGACTTTCTTAGCAGCACAAGTTGAGCTGTTATTCCCTTTCAGACTCCCAGCCCATGCTATGGACTGATGACATTTCATTGAAATTATTAGGGCCGGGCACGGTGGCTCAAGCCTGTAATCCCAGCACTTTGGGAGGCCGAGACGGGCGGATCACGAGGTCAGGAGATCAAGACCATCCTGGCTAACACGGTGAAACCCCGTCTCTACTAAAAAATACAAAAAACTAGCCGGGCGAGGTGGCGGGCGCCTGTAGTCCCAGCTACTCGGGAGGCTGAGGCAGGAGAATGGCGGGAACCCGGGAAGCAGAGCTTGCAGTGAGCCGAGATCCGGCCACTGCACTCCAGCCTTGGCGACAGAGTGAGACTCTGTCTCAAAAAAATAATAATAAAATAATAATAAAAAAAAAAGAAATTATTAGATGTTTGTCTCTTAGACATTTAGAATGTGAATTGCACAAAGGTAGAGGCAGTGATTATTGGTCTTCAAAATACTAGCCTCTACCACATAGTCTGGCAATTATAAATGCTTAAAAATATTTTTAGAACAAAACAGTCCATAAGTAGTTGTAAGAATGTAGTTAACTTATCTAAGGGAACATTGAAAATCACAGTAATTAAATTCAAAGATAGCCATGCCAATTGCTTCAGTTTTACTTGTAAACACCAGTTTTCAATCATGTCAACAATGTGATTATAACAGCTTAGAAGTGAAAATTACAGATGGAGAGTTTTCTCAAAGGAAAGTTGCCTGAGGCTTTTGAAGCAGGTGCAATTGCGAGATATCCTGCCCAGTGCTTTTTGCTGCTCCTTATCACCTCTTACTTTTAAATGTCTACCACTCAGGCCATCATGCTTAGGAAGAAAGGCGGTTTCACTGAAGTAAGCCATTTCCTGTTTCTGATGTCTTGCATCATGGTTTTATTTAGACTATCAGATGACTGTGTAGGAATACGTGACTGATAGATGTGGGTGCTGTTTGCTATTCTACAATCCCCTACCCAACAAACACAAATTATAAAATGTCACTCCCACGTAAATTGTTCTTTGATTGTCACATTGCTCAAACCTGATCTTCTAGGTCAGAGTTTCTAAAGTAGGATACATGGATAAACCCCAGTGGGGAATTAATGAATTCCCCTGAAATCATGCACACAATTTTTCTGGGACAAGGGTTCACTGCTTTCATTAGATTCTCAAAGTAGTCTGTGATTTCACCAACAGTTAAATACCACTATTAATTGTTTTGTCTTATATTCATAACAATCAAAATATAGTAGAAAACTGGAAGTTTGCGTATCTGGAAATTTCCAATATCCAAATAACAATAATAATGACAACAAGACAACAATAAGACTATGGCTAACATATATTGAACACTTACTGTGTGGCAGTTATTACCATAAGTTCCTTGTAAGAATTGTATTACTTAATTTCACCAAATTCTGTGAGTAGATACCATTGTTATCCCTAAATTAGATGTGAGGAAACTAAGACTCATGAAAGCTAAATAACTTGTTAATAAGTTTGACATTGGAAAGCTTAAGGGCAAATTTTGACAATTAAATAGAACTGATTTTGGGAGAAATAGAAATTGGAATAATTCTAGTATTGCCATATTTTAAAAGCAGGAATTTTTTTTAACTTAATGCTTTAGAAGACGTTTGATACCTGAATCAGTTATACCAGAAAAACAGTCAACGTCTCTGTTCAGTCTATTTTTAAAGGAATCCTGACCTATGTATCACATATCTTCAGGGGTCACATATTTTTGTATTTGACAATGCATATTTGTATATAACCTTTCTTTGGAGGTGCTCCAGGAAGCATACAGATATTAATCCAGCCCTCTCATCACTGCATGAGATAAATCCCAATCATAATTTTGTTTCACATGAATATTTGTGCCAGGTAATATTGATGTGCTGTACATCCCTGCCACTGATCAAATTTATGTTCAGACTCCCAAGGGATGAGAAAAATTCTAGTATATCCCTCATGTCACTACACAGAGGTGGAAAATGCCCAATAACCTTTCTCTGCTAGTCTGGGTGGCACGAACTGAGACTGAAAATGCAGCAGTTCATCACAGAAACCTAGCTTTGATCCCCACAGCTTTGCTGAACCAGGGGATGTTAGGAAGAGCTTGAAATGAGTATTGGAAAAAGCATCTGTTTATTTCCTGAGGGGAATAAACTTCCTAGTGGCACCACTAAAAGTAATATACAGATAAAACTGTAGTATGAGCAATAATGTTTTTTTCAATAGTAGTACACGGATATAGCTATAGTATTCTGGTGTGTGACCCAATTCCCCTTACCTAGGCATTGGTACAATTAATCAACCAAGTAAGCGTGGGGAAATAACTCTGTCTGCTCCATTCAGATTCTGCTCCTTTATCATTTTGCTTCTGCACCATCCAGCAGTATTTCTGTTTACCACAAGCTGATGCTCACCACCCCATTATAATTCCCGGTTTTGGGACCCATGTGCTCGTTCCTCCAGTAGTTATCAGGGAGGACCTGTGAATGTTCCAGGTACTATTCTAGATGCTGGAGACACAGCAGGGAACAAAACGCTGTTGTTGACACTAGCATTTCAAAATTTGTGACTTACTTTACAGAGTTTTCGCCAATAGTATTTCTATTGAACTGTTGATGGTATTTTTAAAAATCTCTGCAGTTAATAGAACTTCAAGAAGTAAAGAACTTAACCTGTTTTGCTGAATATGCCTCTAGTGGTTGCTTTTAAATTGTACTTTCTCTTTTTATGCTACAGCCATGGGGTGAGGGTTTTATAGATCATTTTGAGGTGTGACGAAAACTATTTTAAGACCAAATTTTTGTGTGGTATTTCAATGTTAAATTTCTCTTATATGACATTATATAGTGTGCCTGCCCCGCTCCAATCACTCGCAGCAACACAAACTTCCTGTTTTCTGGATTCCCTTTCTCAGCAACAGATGTCAACATCCACCAGTCAGACAAGTTGGAAACCTTGGGGCCTTTTTGATCCTCACTCACTTCCATGCTTCCATGCTTCCCACATCCTCATTGGTCTCTAACTCAGGAAAATTCCTCTTCATTAATATGTCTGATGTCCATGCCATCCACATAGCCACGGATGTATTTTAGTCTATCATGTGTTGCCTCTGTATGGCATAGTCAGTACCTGTCTCTCCATATCCACCTTACCCTCATTGCGTGGGTCTCTATTTAGACTCTAGTTCTCTGCCTCCTTTGAATTTATGTGTGTACATGGATGGAATAAGTTCTTGCCCTTGGGATGTGAACATAAACAGGCCGGTAATGGCTTTTAAGAGAGCTGTCTTTCCCCTTCCACCAGCTTAATGAAAACAAGATTAAGTCCTAGGGCAGAAGTTTCTAAACTTTCTCAGTCCACAGAGCCCTTAGTGTCTCAGTAATTTTTTACAGCACCTCCAGGCCAAATAAAATACCACTAGTTCAATTTACTAAGTAGTCAGGTTCAAACAACACAGTTCATATTTTATCCTAACAACTTATTAGCCATGTGAAAAAAAGATATTTATAAACTAAAAGAACAACACATGTTCATTTCACTCTTAAGTAACCACAAGTAGTTGATAATGAATGGTATGTGTGTGCCTGTTGAACATTGTACAGTTTCTCAAATCCTTAAATTAATGTTGATAATCTCAATTCCTGTTTCACACTAGTTTTCACATGGGACTTGCTTTTTACCACAGTAACTGGAAAAAAAAAACAACTCAGCTTTGGAAAGCTGTGACATAAACAAAGCACTATAGTGTAAGCTAATGTTTAACTGAACTTCCTAAAGCTAGCAGGTGATGTTGTGTCCAGCAGATATCAAATGTGGCTGTGTTTTCTTGAAAATTTAAAACATCCAATGGTAGTCCTGTGAATTCACCATGGATTCATGTGCCTCAATGCACAGTTTGGCAACCAGAGCATTAAGGGATGACAAAGTCACAAAACGGAAAAGAGCATAGCTCCCTAAATCTCTGTGTGAGAGGGAGCTGACTAATGATCAGGAACACCCACCATAAACTTGTATGTGAGCAGAATAAACTCCTGTTGTATTTGAGTCATTATTCATTTTTTTATTTGTTGACACAACATAGCCTAACTTAATCCATACATTATATGACAGCAGTGGCCTTCTAATGGTTCTCCTTGACCAAAGATCAAGGTCTTTCTCCTCAGGACTTTACACTACCATTACCAAAACCATTGCTAACCTTTTCTAAAACCCAAATCTGAGCACTTTCTTAGGATCCTTCATGGTATAATGTCTGTTGGTATCCCAGTGTCTTCTACCAATCTCTCCTCATGCACCAAACCCTACGTCTGTCTCTCAATCTTAGCTATATGTTAGAATACCCTGAGGAGCTTTAAAAACTATGCCTAGTTCCCCACTTGCAAAGATTCTGATCTCACTGACATGGACCAATTCTTTGAAAAACACAAACTGAATCAACTCACCCAATGTGAAATAGAAAATTTGAATAGCCCTACAACTATTAATAAAATTGAATTTGTAATTTAAAAACTTCCAAAGCCAAAATCTCTAGACCCAAATGGCTTCACTGGAAAATTTCTCCAGATGCTTAAAGGGAATTAAGAACAACTCTGAACAACCTCTTCCAGAAAACAGAAGAGGAAGAAATGTATTTTCCAACTGATTTTATGAAGCTAGTATTATTATCCTGATACCAAACCAAAGACAATACAAAAAAGAACACAACAGATTAGTATCACTCATGAATGTAGATGAAAAAATTATTAATAAAATATTAGTAAGTAGAATTCAGCAAGATAGTTTTTAAATTATATACCATGACCAAATGGGGTGTATTTCAGAGGTGCAAGGTTGGTTCAATATTACAAAATCAAACAGTGTAATCTACCATATTATCAAGCTAAAGAAGAAAAAAATCACATGATCATGTCAGTCAATGCAAAATAAATTGACAAAATTCAAACCTATTCATTATTAAAACTCTCAGAACAGTGGGAATAGAGAGGAACTTTCTCAACTTGTTAAAAAGTATCTATAAAGGAAACCCACAGCTCACATAGTACTGAGTGATGAAAGACTGAATGGTTTTCCTCTAAGACCATAACAGTAAGGTCTCACCACTCTAAATTAACGTAGTGCTGGAAGTTCAGCCAGTGCTTGAGGCAAGAAAGGGTAATAAATATGTATAGATTAGAAATGAAGAAGTAAAATTGTCCCTATTTGCAGATGACAATTGTCTATATAGAAAACGCTAAGGAATTTACATAAAAACCCACAAAACTTCCAGAACTAATAAGTTCAGCAAGGCCACAGGATACAGGCTAAATATACTATAATCAATTGTATAACTATATGCTAGCAATGAACATATGTACATTAAAAATAATAATAAAATATAATTTAGGCCAGGCATGGTGGCTCACGCCTGTAATCCCAGCACCTTGGGGGGCCAAGTCAGGAGAATTCCTTGAGCCCAGGAGTTTGAGATCAGCCTGAATAACACAGTGAGATTCCCCTCTATAAAAAAAATTTAAAAATATTTATGATTGTTCCAAAAAATGAAATTCTTAGGAACAATTTATAATTGTTTTAAAACAAATTCTTAGTACAAAACATACAGTACTTACATGCTGAAAACTGGAAAGTGCTGATGAAAGAAATTAAAAGTCTAAATAATTGGAGAGTCAAACTATGTGCGTGGATTGGGAGACTCAGCTTAGTAAAGGTGTTAATTCTTTCTAAATTGACATACAGGCTTAATATAAATCCTATCAAAATCTCAGCAAAATATTTTGCAACTATAGACAAGCTTATTCTAAAATATAAACTTAACAATATTTAAAATGCCAATAGGATTATTTTTGGCACAAGATGTATTTTACATTATTGCAAAACTAGAACATGTATACTTGTAAAGATTCTGTGAGAAATTATGTTTCCAAGGTATGCTGGCTTGTTGTTTAACTTTTCTGTGAAAGATCAGAGACCCTGCCCATGAAGCCTTCCTGAATGAGGTATGTCATACCACCAATCACATCTCCTTTGAAAGAGATTGTACAAACAACAGACACCCAAAAGCAGGGGCATAGGTGAGGAGGCTGGTAAAGCCCTCAGTGTCGGTCTCTCAAAATTGGTCAGTCTGGATCTGCTTGAACATACAAAAACAAAACAAAACAAAACAAAACAGAAAAGTATCATGGGCATAAGGCATTCAGAACCTGTATCCAACCACCTCATTGTTTTGTAAACTGTTTTGTACAAGATGGAAATCCAGCATAATAATCTTGTTTTGTTCTGTGACACTCTTGTTTCTGGAAATTCTTGTCTCATTGCTTATTTAAAAAATAAAATAGGCTTACACAGAAAAAAGGAGTTACCGGTAAATTTTGGCAAGTCCCTAAAATTCAGGAGCTATATGAACAGGAAATTACAACATGGACAATTGTCACAAGAGTTTCTGAAAGAGGAAAGAAAGCCATATGTGATGATTAAACAACAGGTGGTACAGCCTCTGACAAGAGTAAATAAAGGGTGATCATGGCACAGCATGGGAGGGCCCCTAATCCACGTGGGCAAACGATGTTCTCAATGGTTCCTCAGAGGAGTCATCCCAGAGCTGCCTTGAAGACATCCTAGCTAGGGACATGGATGAAGGGGAGGTGTTAAAGGCAGAGAAGTAACAAATGGTAGGAGATTACATGAGGTCTGGGGAGAGCATGTCCTGTAGTTCAGTTTGCAATTTTCCTCAATTCTAGCTGTATGTTAGAATCCCCTGGAGGAAATTTTCAAATACTGAGCACACCCCAGACCAATTGAATCATATACCCACTGATGGGACATTTAAAAAAATTAAACTGCTAATTTTGAGATAATTGTAGATTCATATGCAGTTATAGAAAATAATATAGAGATTCCTTATATCCTTTACCTTGTTTTCCCCAATAGAAACATCTGCAGAACTATAATGTAATATCACAACCAGGATATTGACATGGATGGAGCCAAAATACGGAACATGTCCATTACTACAAGGATCAATCATTTACTCTTTTATGGCTGCATTCACTTCCCTCCTGCCCTTAACCCTGGCAACCTCTAACCCATCCTCTAGTGCTATAATTTTGTCATTTCAAGAATGTTAAATAAATGGAATCATACAATGTGAAATCTTTGGGGTTGACTTTTTACCTTAGCATAATTCTCTGGTAATTGATCTGGGTTGTTACTTGTAGCACTAGTTTGACCCTTCTGATTGCTGAGAAGTATTCCATGGTATAGACATACCACATTTGTTTAACCATTTACCTGTTGCAGGACATCTTGGTTGTTTCTGTTTCCTGCTATTATGAATAAAGCTGTGATAAGTATTCATTTACAGGTTTTGGTGTGAATGAAGGCATTCATTTCTCTAGGATTAATGCCCAGGAGTATAATTTCTGGCTCATAGGGTGGTTGCATATTTAGTTTTCTAATAAACTGGTAAACTGTTTTCCAGAGTAGTTGTCCTACTTTACATTCCCATCAGTAGCATCAGAATGATCTAATTTCTGTGCATCCTCACCAGCATTTGGTGTTGTCACTAATTTTTATTTTAACTTTTCTGATAAGTATGTAATGATATCAATTGTAGTTTTGATTTGTAAGTAATTTGAGCCATTTCCCTAATGGAAAATGTTGAGTATTTTTTCGTGTGTACTTACCTGCCATCTGTATATCCTCTTTAATAAAATATTTCATGTCTTTTTCCTGTTTTCTAAGTATTTGCTTTTTTACTGTTGAGTTTTGAAAGTTGCTTATACATTTGAAATACTATTCTTTTGTCTTTTGTTGGATATGTGGTTTGCAGATATTTTTTCCTGGTCTGTAGATGTTCTTTTCATCTTAAGCAGGTCTTGCAGAGAACATTCATTTTTAATCTTGATGAAGTCCAATTTGCTGGATTTTTTTCCTTTTATGGATCATGCTTATGTCAAATCTAGAAACCCTTCACTAAACCTAGATCTTAAAATTTTTATCCTATGTTTTCCTACAGTTTATAAGTATGTCATACAATTTCTATAATATTATGAGTTTTTTTTTTTGACTGTGATTCATTTTGAGTTAAATTTTATACAAGGTGTGAAACTGTGGGCAAGTTGTGGGATTTATTTATTTATTTATTTTGCCTGTGGATGTCAAATTACTGCAGCATCATTTGTTGAATAGGCTACCTTTCCTCTATTGAATTGCATTTGCATCTTGTCAAAAACCAGTATGTCATATTTGTGTGAGTCTATTCCTGGGTCCTCTGTTTTGTTCCAGTGATCTATATGTCTGTCTCTCCATCAGTACCACACAGTGGTTTTGCTTATGTTTTTTGATACAGAGTCTCACTCTATCGCCCAGACTGGAGTGCAATGGCATGATCATGGCTTACTGCAGCCTTGACCTCCCAGGTTCAAGTGATCCTACGGCCTCAGCCTCCTGAGTAGCTGGGACTACAGGTGCACACTACCATGCCCAGCTATTTAAAAAAAAAAAAAAAAATATGTGGAGATGAGGTCTCACTCTGTTGCTGCTCTTGAACTCCTGGTCTCAAATGACTCTCCCCTCCCAGCCTCTGAAAGTACTAGGATTATAGGCATGAGCCACTGCACCTGGCCTACCACACAGCCTTTATTACTCTAGCCATGAAAGTTTTGAAATTGAGTACACTAAATTCTCCCATTTTCTTCTTTTTAAAAATTGTTCCTTTCCCTTTCATATAAATTTTAAAATAATCTTGTCTACAATTACAAAATATTTTGCTGGGATTTTGATAAGGTTTGCATTAAACCTATATATCAGTTTGGAAAGAATTAATGTCTTTGTTATGCTGAGTCTCCCAGTCTATGCGCATGTTTGTCTCTCCAATTATTTAGGCCTTCTTTAATTTCTTTCACTGGCATTTTTTAGTTTTCACCATGTAAGTACTGTATATGTTTTGTTACTTGTACACCTAAGAATTTCATTTTTGGAGCAATTATATGTGATATTAATTTTAATGTACATATGTTCCTTGCTACTATATAGATATAAAATTGATTAAAGAAAATCAACACTTTTTATGTTGACTTATTCTATCCACTGGAATATTAGTTCTTAGATGGCAGGAATAGTATCCATTTTGTTCAGTGTTGTATCTCCAATGCCTCAAACACTATCTGGCACATAGTAAGTGCTCAGTTCTTATTGAATGAGTGAATGGGATGCCTTTTCATTTATTCTAATCTTACATCCTTCAGAAGCACTTTAAAGTTGTCTTCATATAGTTCTTGTGCAGTTTTGTTAAGTTTTTTCCTAGGGATTTTACCTTTTGGCTATTGTAAATGGGGCCTTCTCTTCTATAATAACCTTTTACTGGCTGCTGTTCGTCTACATAAAGGATATAGTTTTCTGCATATTAATTGTATAACCATCTATGTTTTTAAATAACCTTATTTGTTTGTAAGAACTTTTCATAATTCTCTTATGTTTGCCAAGCATCACTGTTACTTTTCTTAAAAATTTCTGGAGTTCAGTAATGAAAAAGATTGAATTACAAACACAAAGAAAAACAGCAAACAACTAAATTTCATTCTATCAGTGGGATTCTGTTCAGTTATGTTGAGTAAGTAATGGTATAGATGTAAACCTATGCCTTTTATTTTCTAAGATAATTAGATATGGTAATTAAGGAAAAAGTCAAATTCAGAACTATTTCTTTCCTCACTAGTTAGACATCATCTGTTGCCTGTGCTGCTTGCTAATTGAAAGAGATTACAGTGCTCACTACAAGGTCCTCTTAATTGGGGGAGTGATATTTGCAATTTAAATCACAAAAGAAAGAAATCATCTGTACATATTGACTTGCCCAAGTTCCACTGTTTTACCGCAGTGTTTGTTCAGTAAACCTTGATACATAAGTGAACTCATGCAAATGAATGCATCTGTCTTCATTTCTTCTGTCTTCATTAGATCATTATGCAGACATTAAACACCAAAAGGGGTATTAAATGATTCATTAGCCAACTGGAGACTTCAGGTGAGCCAAAAGCAAACTCCAAAAGCAGGTACCTTTCTCTCCAGACCACTTCTTCTCTCCCACCCCCTACAGAAACATCCATAAAGGATTTAGTCAATTATTCTGGGACCACAGATACTTATTGGCAGTTACCATTCTTGCAATCCAGCAAATTTTCTTGCAAGAATGTTCTATCTTTACTCTTGAGTTTTGCCTAATTTATATTCCTTATTTGGTCTGCTCTGCTCAGCTAATCCTGGTCAATAAGTACAGCAGATTGGATAGCAGACAAAATTGTAAAATAGATGGTGCATTTTGAACCTCAGGCCCTTCGCTCTATATTGTTGCCTGGACCATCTTCTCTGTGGCTGCTTCCCTACAACTCACATTGTATGGCACAGTGGTCTGTGACGTTGCCTCTTTGACTAGGCTGTGGCCATCTTGAGGATAATGGCCTTTGCTTTTTCGATCTTCAAGTTTTATTGTCTGGCTCAGGGTAGGCATTCAATATGTGCTTGAATCAATGAATGCACAAATTACTCAATTAACTGGTACAGGAATATTTTCTCAATTTCACATTATTAAAATTAGCTCTTAGGAAGACATTTGAAATGTTTTTAAATGACAAGGTAATTGACTAGTATCAGTTTTAAAAGTAGCCAGATCGATGCATTTATATTTTAATAATGATGAAATTAAACTAAAATAGTTGAGCTTTTCTAGATTTTCAGGATTCAGCCAGAAGCCTGGGAAGCACCTGGGTTCCTTCTGGAGAAAATGACATTGTCCACCTCCCATAAGGCTGTACCCGTGCATCCTATTTTATGCAGGAAGCTTGTCCTTGAAAACTTGGAGTAGAAAGAAAATTTTTATGAATAGAAACTTACTTCTCACATGCCTGGTGTTAGTATTTTAGAGTTGCTTCTTCATGAAAATTGGATAGACCTTTAAGATAGGCACTTAAAAAAACTATGCTTCCAACTCTACATGTAAAGTTCTATAATCAAATGTTTAAATATATAGGATCACTGCATATTTAAAGAAGATGCAAAGAATCTTTCTGTTGGCAAAATTGTTGGGCACATTATATCTCTTTAATATGAATGGTCATCATCTACTATGTCATTTTGTTTACTTTAATTATTAACTTTCTTTAAAAAATTTGTAACTAGCCTTCTGCCAACAAGGGTTTAGAGGGATTGTTTATTAAGGTGATGTCTTCAATATCAGTTGAACCTATGTATGTTTCCATGAGATTTCTGGGGATTTCTTTGTTTTGTTTTAAGGAGTGCAGGGGAAATGCACATAGTGATAGAATTTTGTTACAGATGCTTCTGGTAAATGATGTAAAAGGTCCTGTACTTTCATGCACTTGACAAGAATTTTCATTCTTGAATTTCAAATTTTATTTGGTCTTTCATACCAAATGTAGTAGATGAAGCTGACATCATACACACTCAGACTCCTCCTTGTCTTCTACTTTAAAAGACAATAATGACTTATGTATACAGTGTCATGAGACTGCCATGAAAAGGCAGGATTCCAATGATGGTATGCTGGGATGTTAAAGTCACAGGAGCTGGCAAACTTGAAAGCCCTGTCTTGAAGGACATTCTCTAGGCTGCTGAGGAAATAAGTAGCCTGCTGTCTGCAGCCTTCTTCCCCAAAGTACTCTGTTCTCCTCACTAGATCAGATGAGATACTGTTTCTTTACCTAATGTAATTTCATTTTTTCATTGGCTAGTGGGATAATATACTAGCAGCAGCAATTTAAAAACCTTTATGATACACATTCATAGATATTTTCAACATTATAATTAACTGTTATTAGGGAAAGGGTTAAGATGTGCAAATAATTTTTTTTAATTTCACTTTGAAAGAGCAAGTTTGTTTTTGCATTTTATTTTATTTTTTTTTGAACTATACACCTGTTGTTTATTGGTGTCATGAGTACACACAATCAAATAAATACAAGCTGTATAGTTGTATATCAATACAATTGAAGTTTATAATGAAATTGACACAAATTATATAGCTATATCTGTTTTAAGATATAAAGTAACCATATTATGGTTTTTCCATGACATATGGACCTATTTATATGGCATACACTAATGGAGGACAAATACGTTGAGAAAAGAAGTTTTACCTTATTTGTAATTCTCAAAAATATGTTTCTACAATGGATTCTTCCCTTGTACTTCATAACTCCATTTACAATTAATAGAATTTATACTCATGAAGTAAAGAACCTTGAGAGCATAATGTTATGGTTCTTTAAAAAACTCAAATAAAATCCTGGCATGCACCTATAGTCTCAGCTAATCCAGAGGCTGAGGCAGGAGAATCACTTGAGCTGAGGAGTTGCCAGCTTGGGCAATATAACAAGATGCTGTCTCAAAAACAAGACCAAAATATCCTTAAATGAAATCATATTATTCAAAAAAAATAAAATGCCTATTATTATCGATAAGTTTACTAAGTGAAACTTTAAAAAAACCTTATGAGTTTAACAAACGTTAGCAACTGTTATAGTTGTGCTGCTTCTTTTACATTTTAACCTAATACAAAGTCTTACATTTTACAATGGACTTAAATATATATTATTTTAACTCATTTAGAAGATATCAGTAAATAATTTTTTGAGTGATATTAGAATTACTCTAATATCAATATATGACAACATTCTATTATCAATACCTGACCACATAAGCTAGCTTAGAATGAATCGTTACTTGTGAATTTCCATTTCTATAGATTTTTCCTTACACTTTATAATATGGTAGCATGTTTATTATCCATTAGCTTTAAATTTCTGGGTTGTTGGTTATTATTTAGCAAGATCGAACTATATGTAGCTCTTTCTTTTTCTGATCACTTTTTTTCCACCCTTTGGAAAGCTTCTATGCCTGAGATTTGAACTTGAGCTAGTTTGGTAGGTCTCATTTTCCTACTGGAGTGCCTTGTGGGTTATTACCCATATGTGGGTTTATTTTCGTGAGAAAATGAAGAATGTTACTCACTTCAAAACAGGAATGAATAGAGGCCAAAGTCATCAAATATTCCCAACCTGTGCTTTACAATTAAGTGAAAAACTGAAAACTGTTATTCTTATTTGTCTTCCCTAGAGCTGTGAACACTTGGTGTAAAGATTAATATCAGCCCCTTTGGTTCTTCCTCTAAAAGCCTAAATGTTTATTTTCAGCAACTGTATTCTTAGCTGATTGTCCATATTTGGTCCCAGACCTCCATGATTTGCATTTTATTCTGAATTTGCATTCATATTACGTCCCATAGAAACTCTTTAAAGTGAAGTGTGTTTATGACTATTATGAAACTCTGGAAAATGAAGTTTATAATGAAATTGACACAGCTGTCAAAAGGACAATGAAGAGAGCAATTTGACTGTAAACCCAGAGTTTCCTTATTCCATCTCAACTTGTAAAAGGCTTATGTCTCTTCTTTTAAAAATATTAGAAGCTGAATGAATAAGAATTTCTTTGACAATAAACCTCCTCTTAATGTCTCCATAACTATTTGGATGTGTTCTTGAATATTAACTTAATTTGATAGACAAGCTATAATTAACTGTGACCTGTAGTGTTTTCTGTTATTCAGAGATTATTCCTTAGCAATTTGAAAACTTAATTTCAAACTAAATGGTGTACAATGTCTGAAATTCTAAAGGCATGCTTACGCTATTTACATGAAGTGGAGTGTTTGTCTACAGAGCTTCAAAATGGAGATACTTTAGACAGGTGGAGGAATACTTTTTACATACAACGTCCTGGCGAACTAGCTAGCGCAGGTGGGCTCTTTTTGGATATTTTTCAATATATAGCCTTCCTATATATTTGCTGCATATTAAAATTTTTCTTCCTGAAGGAAAAAAAAGCTCTGTGTTTCATAGAGAAATTCGTATATGACATTTTAAACCTACACATTTCATTGATCATAAAATCCAGCCAACACATATATAGAAAATTTAAAATAACAGCAAATAGGTAAGGCGCTATTTGCTATTATGCTTCAATCAGAACAGAAACTTTAGCGGTATAATTAGGCATTGTGGGTTTAGTTGCAACATTTACTTGAAAGTTCCCACCAGATCTGAAGTTGTTTTAAAATCCACGCTTGAGAATATTTTAGTGTAAACAATTTGTGATAAATCACCATTGAACATTACTTTCATTTAAAATTGTTCCTTCCTAAGAGATGCAGTGTCATGAGAAACCACCCTGCCCTTCACTCTTGAACATATAAATTTATTATTTATTTACATTCTATCATATACATTATTTGTGGGAATTTTACTATAACTCTACAGAGCATATGGAATTCATCTTCATGAGATAAGGGTGGCATCTCTGCCAATGTGGTATAACCCTAAGTAGATAATAAGGATTACCCTCAGACTGCAGATAAATATTATCTCTTATAGAGTCATTACATGTTTATATTTCATATCTCCAGATGCAAATGTCGTTTGCCATTTTCATTTTAATTGTCATAGTTTTCTTGGCTCTAGCTTCTAACAAAGAGAAACAGGAATTTTACATTTTGAATTGAAATTGATGATAAATTAATATGTTCAAGAAAAAGAAAGATATTCAGTTGTAGAATTATTTAACCCCCTTCCTTTCTTTCAGTCTGCTTTCCCTGTCCTTAATGTGTTCCAAAATTTTCTGAAGAATGTTGTTCATAAAGTTTATAGCACTATTTGTGTATTTGGTGGTTTGGCCTATTGTTTCATTATATTTTGGGATTTTAAAAGCTGTGTTTAATAACAAAATAAGCAAGAAAAACATCTGAGTGATTATGTCCTGTACTTCTTTGCACAAAGTAACAGAGAGATGTAGAATATGCTTGTTCGGTGCATATCAAGTGTATTGTTGGTGTTCAATTATTTTTATTCTAATAATTATTCAAAGGCAGTAACAATCTGCATTTAAGTGAGTATAAACATTTTTATTCTGGAATTTGGAATTTGCAGCAACTCAATTTTATTTTCCAAATTACCCTGCCATTTCAATTAGGTGCATTGTTCTTCACTCTACTGTTGCGACATTCTAAAGGTTTGCTTGCCATCCTAATAGTGAATTGTCTGAGTGTTTAATATTTATTGAGGGCATGTAAAGAACATGCCAATAGAAAAATAGGAGAACAAAACATTGACAAATCAATTATGGGGCTTTTCTTTACTCGTAGTATACTTTCAATATTCCAAATACTCTGTAACTGTTAAATAGTATGAATAGTCTCTAGAATAATAGCCTTGGGTGTGGCTGAAGAATGGCATTCTGATTAATTAGAATTCCTTAAAAAGTGCACAGTGCAACTCAGCATCCTACTTCTGGAATTCACAGTTGCTTTGGCTGATCTCTTAGTTAAGTATCTTGAAATATAGAAAACTTGACCATTGTAGGAACCAGAAACTCAAATTAAATCTCAAGATGCTTTGAGAAAGGCCTCACTGATGATTTTACCCAAGTTAAATAATGAAGGAAGGGAATAATCTTTTCCCAATCTCCAAATTTAACATTGTCAGTGGACTTAAAGATTCTTGAGGAATGAGAGACACTTAAAACACAAAATGTTGTAAAAAGTATAAAAAATCAGAAGTGCTTCTAAAGAAACCATAGGGAAATTAGAAAATACCCTATTACTAATTATTAGTGGAAATCAGTGGTAAATATAAATTTCTATGGTTCTTTTATTCAAAGTATAATGCTATGAGGTAGAATAAAACAAGGCTATATCTTGGCTGAATTTTTTTTTTTGTTCTTATGTCTCAATTTTGTGTTCTCTGGCTCGAGAGTTTAGAAGTAGAAAAGAGAAAACTTCAGAAACACTTGAGAATAAGCAGTTAATTGTACTGCTTGTCATTTTCAGTTACACACCCTTTCAGGGAGGCGGTGTTCTAATGAACTATATACAGTTTAGAGCCAGAGCACTCATATTTGAATCTAGACTTTGCTGTGAGAGGGCAAGTCACTGCACTTTGAGGGGACTTAGTTTAATAATCTGTAAAATGGGGATAGTAACAGTACCCACTTTAGTGAGTTACTGTAAGAACTAAATAAAAATGCATCTAAAACATTTAGAGTAGTAAATCCCCAATCCAATAAGCACTTCATTACATAATATTTTATCTTCTCGATTGTATTCTGCCCAACCTTCAGTAACAGGAATTGGGTTTATGGAGGAAGGATTGGGTGCTGGTTGATGGGGATGTTGTTTTATAGAGTGTTTTGTAATCATAGAGTTTAAGAAAAATATCTTAATTCTTACTATAAGGGGGCATTTTTATTCTGATTTCAGCATAGTGTAAAAGGAGACTGAACTCAGCTATTTTGCTGAGATAGTATGGTGAATCACTGCAGACTCACTCCTAGGGTAAAATTCAAATAACATTTATGTAAGGACTTTGGGCTAAGTACTTTTTCCCCACATTTCTGAATACAAATACTTCATGCTGAGGTCTGGTTGCTTTCAGGATATTATTATCTACTTTTACTCATTATACAATGTTTTCTGCATTATTGGATTTTAAATTTTAATTTTTTTAAATTTTTTTTTTTTTTTTTTTTTCGAGGAGCCTTGCCTAGAAAGTTTGTGGTTTAAAGTTGTTTTATATAAAACACTTTTAAGTTTATTTTATCTTAATTTGTTTGCAGAACAAGGAGCACTGATACTAAGTTACGAATGTAAAATAAAACACTGGGAAGCAAACAATCTTATAAAGAGGATTTTATAACATCAGGTATACTGGCATGTAATTTACTGATTCTTCTCCCACTGCTAAGTAGAAATAATAGAAAATGATCAAAGTTCAGCAGAAAACTCTCAAAAGATAAATGGATAATACGGTTTGAAGTATTTAGGTATACTTATTTGCAAATATAGTGGTGTCAGTGGATTAGGGTTTTTTTTTTTTTTTT
>NC_037679.1:25369203-25525109 GCF_003255815.1 Theropithecus gelada | reverse complement strand
AGTGTACCTGTCTGATTCTTGCTTTGGAAGCTTCCTCTCAGGGGTGTACTCCACCCTGTGAGGTGTGGGGTGTCAGACTGCCCCTAGTGGGGGATGTCTCCCAGTTAGGCTACTCAGGGGTCAGGGACCCACTTGAGCAGGCAGTCTGTCCCTTCTCAGATCTCAACCTCCGTGTTGGGAGATCCACTGCTCTCTTCAAAGCTGTCAGACAGAGTCGTTTGCGTCTGCAGAGGTTTCTTCTGCTTTTGTTGTTGTTGTTGTTGTTGTTGTGTAGCTGTGCCCTGTCCCCAGAGGTGGGGTCTACAGAGACAGGCAGGTTTCCTTGAGCTGCTGTGAGCTCCACCCAGTTGGAGCTTCCCAACAGCTTTGTTTACCTACTTAAGCCTCAGCAATGGCGGGCGCCCCTCCCCCAGCCTCGCTGCTGCCTTGCCGGTAGATCACAGACTGCTGTGCTAGCAATGAGGGAGGCTCCGTGGGCGTGGGACCCTCCCGGCCAGGTGTGGGATATGATCTCCTGGTGTGCCTGTTTGCTTAAAGCGCAATATTGGGGTGGGAGTTACCCGATTTTCCAGGTGTTGTGTGTCTCAGTTCCCCTGGCTAGGAAAAGGGATTCCCTTCCCCCTTGCGCTTCCCAGGTGAGGCGATGCCTCGCCCTGCTTCAGCTCTCGCTGGTCGGGCTGCAGCAGCTGACCAGCACCGATCGTCCGGCACTCCCCAGTGAGATGAACCCAGTACCTCAGTTGAAAATGCAGAAATCACCGGTCTTCTGTGTCGCTCGCGCTGGGAGTTGGAGACTGGAGCTGTTCCTATTCGGCCATCTTGCTCCGCCCCCCTCTGTTTTTGCATTTTAATATGCATCTTTGATGTTCTAGAAGTTCATTACCCCTGAAATGTGTAACTTAATTTAGGAGAAATTGGAAAATTGGACAATTTCCCCATCCCTACCAAGAAAATATATTTGCAGATAGGGGAATAACATCACAGGGAATTTTAAAACAGCATTTATCCTAATTAGCCTCTGGAAGGTAAATATTGACTCTACTCATTTTTATTTTTGAAAGGGAGGATATTCTTACAGTTTTCTTACTTTCTGTTCTGACTAAAATCAAAAGATTTGAGTTCTGTCTTGCTGTATATACATTATCTCCACAAGATCTATGAAATTTTAAAATTTTGTAAGTAGAGAATGAAAGATTTATGGCAGTTACCTGGAAATTCTGAGGATCAATCCTGCCTTGCCATACTGTGACATATTCTGCAAGAATGATATGAGTGTTACATAAGCCATCATACTTCGTTTTTGAAAGACAAAGAAGCTAAAGTCAATATTTTTCTAGAACCTGTAGAAAGCTCTCTTCTCTTTTCAGTTGACTTCCTAACCTGAAACATACCATGAACTTTGAGTCTGCCACTGTGCTATATATGTTCATATTATCATCGAAAATTCTGTTCTAATTCCTTACTTTACAACTTTTAATTGTTCCCACTGGAGTTACAAGGAGAGAAACCAGAGAAAGTCACCCGAGAATGGCAGAAAACAAAGGGTGAATATTATTTGTACATAAGACAATTTGTACTATTTATTGTCAGCCTGGAGTGAATACCCCACCAGTGCCCATTTTCATAGCTTCTAATAGGATATCTGCCTCAGCATTATCTGCATGCGCATCTTTATGAAATATTCTGTAAATTACAATGGAAGGAGGCCATAGATATCTTTTCTCATAAAAGAAAAAGTGGAAAGAACTTCTGGGGAGGAGTCACTTAAACATACACAGAATGACATTGGCAATTCTACTCTCATTTTAATACGGCAAATGCTTTTCTTTTAACAGAGGAATTCAAGGGCTCCACAGTCGTCGAGTTGATGAAGAAGGAAGGCACTACCCTGGGTCTGACGGTATCGGGAGGAATTGATAAGGATGGCAAGCCAAGAGTATCTAATCTGCGGCAAGGAGGAATTGCTGCTAGGTAACTGCCTCTTGGGGAAATCTACTGAAAGGAACACAGGGTGTAATTAATTCAAAAATTAAAGCTCCATCAAAAGTGGTCACTAATAAATAAATGACAGCTGCCATCTGCCAGGCAGCACAGGCCAGCAGAAGCACAGTGGGGCACATTTCAGAAGCTGCTCCCCAGGTCTGCCCGCGTGGCTGTTCTAGCCTAGGCTACAGTCACCAGGGAGGTTCTTGTGTCATCTCAGGAGCTGCCAGGCCCTCATAAGATTTTAATTTCAAAATGACCATGTGCAGCTAGTCTGCAAATGTGCCACTGAACAGCAGACAGGCTGCAGTAGGAAGGAGATGCTCCAGTCATCTAAATGTGAAACAGATGACCCATATAATGTGTATGGGGAAAGTGCCAGAGAGGGACATGGCTACCCTTGAAAGAGTGGGAGACCCAACTCTGAGTTTTCAGTGAAAATTTTATTTATCCCACATCCTCTCTCCTTTTCTACCTGTGTGATTTTCAAGAGTTGGTTTCTGAAAGGACAGAAGGCTTAGAGGAGGAGGTCTCACCTGTCTTTCTTTCCATAACTGCAAATTCCACTCGTTATTGCCAAAGGCAGAATGTCCTGGATACTGGGTAGGGGTGGACTTCCTTGAGACACATTCTAAATCTGCCTCAGAAAAAGGGGGTGGAAGATCAGGTTTCATTAAAAGTGAGGCCAAGCTGGGCAGTGGCTCATGCCTGTAATCCCAGCACTTTGGGAGGCCAAGGCAGGTGGATCACGTGAGGTCAGGAGTTCGAGACCAGCTTGACCAACATGGCGAAACTCATCTCTAGTAAAAATAAAAATAAAAAAATAGCCAGCCATAGTGGCACATGCCTGTAATCCCAGCTACTTGGGAGGCTGAAGAAGAAGAATCACTTGAACCCAGGAGGCGGAGGTTACAGTGAAAGAAGACTGTGCCATTGCACTCCAGCCTGGACAACAGGAGCGAAACTCCGTCTTAAATAAATAAATACATACATACATACATACATACATACATACATACATACATACGTAAAATAAAAGTGAAGCTAAAGTACCTTAAATTCGGGCCACCAATATTCATATCCACATAATTCCAGGTTAAATCTTAGAGTTCTTGCCTCATAAAATGTCATCTGAAGTGGTGATTTCTGTGATTACTTTTAATGATCAACCTGTTTGTACAATTTACAAACTTAATCCAGTGGATTGCTCCATGATCAGAAGGTATTGTTTGTAAGGGAGACTGGTGTGGACACAAGCACCTCAATCTGCTTTCTTTAGGCTTTTAAGAAGCATCCTTCCACACCCAAAACCTCCTTTATTTTATAACAATCATGGCCAGTTCATGATGCTAGGGGTTCATAAGTCTCCAGAGCTTCTTTATATCTCTCCTTTAAGGCAAGTGTGATGGGGGAGAGGGGTAGCATTTTCAGTTGTATTAATGCTGTAATTAAAAGTGTTACTGTGCCAGTTATATTGAGTATTAAAAATCACCAAATAGTCACTATTTAAGGCACTACCATTTTGTAGGAAGTAAATCAAAATAATTAAAGATGAGATCCCTGCCCTAAAGGGGTTCACAATCTATCAGTGGAGATAAGGCATAAAAATCATGAAACATTTGGGAGCAAAAATGGCATTGCATGATAGCAAAAAGCAACAGCACAGAAGTTATTACAGAGCACTAGGCGGTTCAGTTGACATAAGTGTCAGGAAAGTGAGGTAAGGGCCATGCACGGACTGCAGACCGGGGCAGATTAGGAGGCTCTTTGAAGGAGGAATGATTGGAGCTGGATTTATATATAAAATAAATGCGTTAGCTATTTCTATTTTGGGAGAAAATGTTATTGAAGGTCCTTATCAGTGACATGAATTTTAACTCCTATTATTGATCTTGCTACCTTCTCTTGGTTTAGAAACAGAGTTTGACTAAAGTCCAAGAGCAGCCAATATTCTGTTATGGTGGTATAGAGAGACAAGAATGTTACTGAAAGCCAATATTTGCATTGTGATTTCTCCTTCACCAATACTCTTATCAATCCTGCTCTAAGCAATAAATAACAAAATAAGCTGACCCTTTCCTTAGTCCTGGACAAACTCCCAGTGAAGTTATTGAAAGCTGTGAAATGTATAAAAGGCAGGCAGCAAAAATGAGTGGGATTGAGAATAAAAAGATGTGTGTTGTATCTAGGATCTGGATCCCATCCCAGAGAACCAACTGGTTTAGGGCAAAGAACTTAAAAAAAAAAAAAAAGGCTTCTCTTGATTTTGTTTTATGGTGCTTTTAAAAATAAAAGAGGCGAAAAGGAAAAAATCAGAGATAGTGGCAGACTCAGAGCAGGACTTCCAAGGTATCACAGGCTGCATGAGTAAAAGCGATCCCTGGTTCTCCTCTGACTTCAGCCCACCATCTCCTAGGAGGCAGGGACTTCTGCTGTCAGCCTTCTAGGCTTGCTTCTACACTGCATGCTTACTCATGAAGGGAAAGTGGAAATATAGTTAGACTGGCCTGCGGAGAGGGTGAGTCTGCTGAAACAACATTGTCCATTTTGCAGAAGTGACCAGCTGGATGTGGGTGACTACATCAAAGCAGTGAATGGAATCAACCTGGCCAAATTCCGCCATGATGAGATCATCAGCTTGCTGAAGAATGTGGGAGAAAGAGTGGTTCTTGAAGTAGAGTATGAGCTTCCGCCGGTCTGTAAGTACAGTAGCCCCCCTTATCCACAGGGGATACATTCCAAGACCCCCAGTGGGTGCCTAAAACTTCTCATAATACCAAACCCTATATACATCGGGGTTTTATTTTTTTCTATACATACATACTTACGATAAAGTTTAATTGATAAATTAGGCACAGTAAGACATTAACAACAATAACTGGCTGGGAGCAGTGGCTCACGTCTATAATTCCAGCACTTTGGGAGGCCGAGGCAGGAGGATTGCTTGAGTCCGGCAGTTCAAGACCAGCCTGGGCAACATGGCAAAGCCCTACCTCTACAAAAAATAGAAAAATTAGCTGGGCTAATTACTACTACTACTACACACCTGTAGTACCAGTTACTCAAGGCTACTTGAGCATTAGGCGGAGCATCACTTGAGCCCAAGATGTTGAGGCTACAGTGAGACATGATCGCGCCACTGCCATCCAGCCTGGGGGACATAGCAAGGCCTTGTCTCAAAAAAAACACACACACAACATTAATAAAGTGAAACAATTATATCAATATGCCAATCTCACTACTCTTGTGCTTTCAGCCATTATTAAGTAAAATAAGGGTTCCTTGAACACACATACTGCAAAGGCTAAGTGCAGTGGCATATGCCTGTAATCCCAGCACTTTGGAAAGCTGAGGCGGGAGGATCACTTGAAGCCAGGAGTTCAAGACCAGCCTGGGCAACAAAATGAGACCTTGTTTCTACCAAAAAAAAAAGATTAGTCGGGCATGGTGGCATATGCCTGTAGTCCCAGCTACTTGGGAGGCTGAGGCAGAAGGATCCCTTGAGCCCAGAAGGTCGAGACTGCAGTGAGCTATGATTGTGTCATGGTACTCCAGCCTAGGTGACAGAGCAAGACCCTGTCTCGGAAAAAAAAAAAAAAAAAAAAGTACAACAAGAACACAACAGCCAATCTGATACCAAAGACAGCTGTGGCTGCAAAGTGACTAAGGCAGGTAGTGTAAACAGTGTGAATGTGCCAGACACATCCAGATGGATAGAGCAGACAGTGTGAGATTATCATCACACTACTCCTAACGGCACACAATTTAAAACTTAGGAATGATTTATTTCTGGAATTGTCTACTTAATATTTTCAGACTGCAGTTAATTGGGGGTAACTGAAACCACAGAAAATAAAACTGCAGATAAGGAGGAATTGCTATAATCATGACCCAGAGGAAGAACAGCTGCACCACAGTTTTTCCTAGGCAAAATCAGCTTCTTAATTTTTTCCCTTTGCCATCAATATCTCATTACAGGAATGGCAAAGCCAACTTTCTTAATATTTAAAAATTATTTGAATTGGAAAACTTACAACCTACCCAGGAAGAATTAACAAAGTCTTCACTAGCAATGAAATTATGAAGGGCCCGTGTTCTGTTTGCCACTTAAGCCATTTTAATTCAACATGTGTGTAAGTTCTGTGCAATAAGTACCATCCAGGCTTTGTACTTAGTGACTAGGTTTAGGAAAAGTATATTTAGTATGTTTTATATTGGTTCTTTATGGATACATTCATTTCTTTTTTAATTTTTAATTTTTGTGGGTACACAGTAGGTATATATATATATGATATATCCATTTCTGAAGCATGAAAATAGCTTCAGAACACATATTGTCAAGTAGTAATAATAGTAATTATAACAGCAATAGCCAACAGATTTTGATTGTACCAAATGTCTGGCATTATAAAGAACTTGACTTACATTGAATTATTTAATGCTTTCCACAAGGAGTGTCCGCATAGCAGAGATGAACTTTACTATCAAATAGACAAGTTCAAATCCCAGCTCCACATTTTACTAGCTACATGCCTTTGAGAAAGTTACTTATGCTTTCTATGTCTTAGTTTCCACATCTGTAAAATGGGAATATTATTAGTTCCTACTCATAGATTTGTTATGAGGATTAACTGAGTTAGTGTTTGGAAAACATTTAGAATAGTGCCTGGCACTCTCAAAGTTTTCAATAAAAAGGCAATCAACACTACAAGATAGGCATTTTTTCTCATTTTACAAAGCCTGAATTCAATATCTGAATCCGGGCTGCCTGACTCCAAAGTCCATATGCATATTAATTGTGAGGTATACTGATGTATGATTGCTGCCCTGCGTTTATGCTGTTCTAGCACCACCTCTCCTATTATTAGCTATGAACATGGATGCTACCCTGAGATAGCTTTTTGCTCTTCCATACTAATGAGAACTCAGGTTGATTATGAAGAGTTGGTAGAATTCATTTGTTCAGCAATGACTTATTGAGCATTTACTATGTTCCAGCCACCACTACGTACTAGGAGCCTGGGGGACATGAGTAGAGTTTATATTATAGCAAAAGACAGGTAACAAAATAAAACCATAATAAACAAATAAATTATATAGTATGAATACTATGAATCCTATGGGAAAAAGCAGTGCAAGGAGAGGGATTGGGAGCGCTGGGATCAGGGTGGGAATGCAATTGCAAATAGGGTGGTTAGGACAGCATCATTGAGAATGTGAGATTAGTCAATGACTTGTGAAGGAGGTGAGGGAGTTAGTTGTACAGATTTCTGGGGGAAGAGAGTTCCAGGAAGAATGAACAGTCATTGCTAAGACCAAAAGGTGGGAATATACTTAGGGTTGTTATAGAAATATTAAGGAGGACAGTGTGGCTATAGCAGAATGAGCAGTAAGAGAATTAGGAAGTGGGGTCAGAAATGTAAGGGGCTGGGGCATCCTTGTAGGTCATTGGGAGGACGTTAAGTTTTTCTCTGAATGATACAGGAAGTCACTATATGGTTTGGGGCAGAGGAGTGACATGATGTGATTTATGTTTTCAGAGGCTCTCTGGATACTGTGTTGACAATAGACTATAAGAGACCAGGGTAGAAGCTGGGAGATGAGCTAGAGGGCAGTTACAGTGATCCATGTAAGAGGTGGCGATGGAGACAGTGAAAAGCAGTCAGATTCCAGATCTATTTTGGAGGGAGAGCCTACAGGATTGCCTAATGGATTTGATGTGAGTTGTGCAGAAAAAGAGAAGTCAAAGTTAACCCCAAGGTTTTGAGCATGAGCAGCTGGAAGGACGGAGTATCCATTAACAGGAGTGGATAAGAATGTGGGTAGAGCTGTTTGTGAGGGAAGGATCAGCAGTTCATTGCTTGAAATACTACATTCGAGGTGCCTATTTGACATGCAAGAGGAAATGTCAAGACCCGAAGATATGATTTGGAGTTTGAGAGAAAGATCTGGACTGTAAATGTACATTTGAGAGTAATGAGAATATAGACGGTGTTCGAAGCTTGGGGACCAGATTAGAGGACTCAGGAAGCATGTGCATAATCAGTCACAAGTTCGTATTCTTCACATAAAATCTAACACCAAAGATTTAGTAGTCATTTTGCAACAAAATGAATTTAAGACTATGTTCACAAACCTTGCTACAACATTTTTTCATTTCCAGCAAGGCTAGGCAATAAAATAGAGTGTAAAGGCTTGGACTGTGTCAGTAGTTAAATGGCAGCTTTGCTCATTTCTGTCTTTGTGACCTTGGGCATGTTATTTAAATTCTCTCAGCCTTCGGTTTCTAATCTATAAAATAGCTATAGTAGTTGCAGGATTTTTGTAATGATTCAATGTTATAATCACATAATCATTGTTGAGACCATTTCAAACACTTTGTAAGTAACTAATAATATTAGCCATTATTACCATTATTATACTGAAATGGTATATAATTATACCATTATTATACTGTGTTTTTTTGAACTTTACATGAGTCAGTTTGCTTTGAAATCTCTCTCTCAAACCATTGCCAAAGACATAAGAGAAACCAGATGTCTAGCTCTAATGCTCTTTGATTATACATTTATATTCCTCTGGGCCTATCAATAAAAGGCAACCCCTTCCTAAAACAAACTCTAAGTGTCGTTTTTAGGCAAAGGCCAATAGAAGATTTGTCCAGTGTTATGGGTGATTCAGAACTAGGGGTTTCTAGGAAGACTTGAAGAAGGTCGTGCCAGCCAGGTGGAGAGAGGAATATTTCAGACAAAGGGTGCAGCAAGAAGGGAAGATGACAGCCCAGTGCACAGGTTAAACTACAGATAGGGAAAGACAGACAGGGGGCTGGATGTGGTCGCTGACACCTGTAATCCTAGCATTTTGGGAGGCCAAGGCGGGTGGATCACTTGAGGTCAGGAGTTCGAGACCAGCTTGGCCAACATGGAGAAACCCCATCTCTACTAAAAATACAAAAATTAGCCATGCATGGTGGTGGCTGCCAGTAATCCCAGCTATTTGAGAGGCTGAGGTAGGAGAATTGCTTGAATCTGGGAGGTGGAGGTTGCGGTGAGCCAAGATTGTGCCACTGTACTCTAGCCTGGGCAACAGAGCAAGACTCTATCTCAAAAACAAAAAAAAAGAAAAAGAAGAAGAAGGAAAGAAAGAAAGAGAGGGCTTGGAGATAGATGAGGCCAATGAGGCACACAAGGACCAAACGAGGGCCTTATAAGCCATATTGATGGAGTTTGGCATCCAGTGGGCCATGAGGAGCTCTTAAAGGGGAATGGCATCATAAGATCTGAGTGTTTAGATTTATCATTGTAGGAGGCCAAATAGAGAGAAGACCAGAGGCTACAAGCCCAAAGGCTGTTACAATTTTCCAAAAGAGAAGTGAGATCCTAAATAAACATAGCATTAGTAGAGTTAGAGGAGAAGATGGATATCAGAAATGTTTAGGAGTTAAAACCTATCATGACTTGGTGATTATGCAGTACCATCTTTTTCTCCCTGACACAATAAAGTGATGGAAAAGGGGGGAAATATGTTTAAACACAAAAGTGTGCATTGTTTTGATGGAAATCAAAAGGGGTCTACTCTCCCAGAATAATCTGTCTCTTTCTATTATGTTTGAAGAAAGTAATAAAATACTTGAGTTCAGAGTGGTTGAAGGGATTAATTAGTTCCCCTTTCACTTAGCTGAGACTGCTAGAGCAGAAACAGGCCATCCACAGCTGAAAGTCCGTAAGGAGAACTGACTGGTAAAAGACAAGCCACCCAAGGCCAAGACTGGTAGCTCTGTCAGGATCACAGCAGTTTGAGGCTCAGCCAATCACAGAGTTCAGAAAGAACCAGGAGAGACAGAGAGAGAGAGAGAGAGAGAGAGTGTGAGAGAGAGAGAAAGAGTGTGTGTGTGTGTGTGTGTGTGTGTGTGTGTGTGTGTGTGTGTGTGTGTGTGTNGTGTGTGTGTGTGTGTGTGTGTGTGTGTGTGTGTGTGTGTGTGTGTGTGTAATGTGATAGAGGAAAACTGGTTTGACCTTGGCCCTTTCTGAGATTCAGTTTCTTTATGAAAATAAAATGATTGGTCTACATAAGCTCTAAAGCTCTTTCTGACTTTAAAATGATGTGATCCTTCGAGACTGTAGAGAGACTATTACCAACCTGTATCTTAGATATATATGTATTAAAAGTTGGTCTAGGCTGGGTGTGGTGGCTTACACCTGTAATCCTACCTAGCACTTTGGGAGGCGGATGCAGGAGGATCCCTTGAGCCCAGGAGTTCAAGACCACCCTGGGCAACACAGAAAGACCCTGTCTCAATTAAAAATAAATAAATAATAAAAATAAAAAGTTGGTCTAGAGCGGTGCCTTCAAATTTTTTGGTCACTTAACTCTTAAAGAATTTTGAAATGTTACATAATTCTCATCCATTTTTAGTTAACATCTAAAATTATCATAAGCATAAATAGTTAGAAAGGATGCAATTCCTAGCATATTATTTGTTTTATATGTCTTTAAATTCTGTTTTCATGTAAACCTTGGAGCTACAGATTTACCTCATGGGCATTTAATGGAAAACAGTCTGCCTTATAATCTGATTGGCAAAGGCAGTCTTCACTGTTAATCCATTAGCTAACTCAGATGAGCTTCCTATCATAAGGAATCATTTTAAACTCAAATAAATGTGTAAAAGCATGCCCCTGTGACAGTCCTCTGACTTCTCAGTTCTGAAATAGACAGGTGGTGGTGGTGGTGGTGGTGGTGGTGGTGGTGAGGAGGAGGAGAGAGGGAGAAAGATAATCTCAGGTCTTCTCCATGTAATTTACTCTGGGATTCAGTCTGAGGGAACAGCAACTACCTGGAGGAAGCTCTTCCTGGGGCAATGGCAGAGGGAAAACAGGGCAAGCGCAGCCATGTAAAGTGCAATTTCAGTCTCTGCTTGTGTCTCTTAACAGCCTAGTGGCAAAAGTAAGTCACATGGGCAAGTGCAGCATAATGAGGTAGGAACGTTCACAACTCCTATTCTCCTATTGAGACAGGGAATAGGGAGGCAGGGAAGGAGTTTGTAATTTCAAAAACCTCATCTACCATAGGAAAATAACTGTATAGAAGTAGATGCATATCCACATATAGAAAGAAGGGACAACAGCACAACTGACAGGCCGAGGTGAATGTTTACATTGTGAACTTGGTTTCTACCTACCCTTTGATCCACTGGGTAAGCCCCTTAATTGGAACTTTGTGTACACATACATATGTATGAGTCATTAGTAAAATTTACATGGCAATGCAGGATGTCTGGTACTGCACATGAAAACCCAATCACGAAGAGCCAGCCATGCAAATAAAAACAATAAAGACCAAATCTATTTCATTAATTGTATTAAAATGCAGTCAACATTCAAATTTATCTTTGTAAATGATGGAGAACAACAGTGTAGATAATCTAAAGCTGTAGAAAATACAGAGCCTTTATACTGACTTTAAATTTGATTGTAAGATTTTGTAGTCAGCAAGATTTAGCTAAAGCAAAATCAAAATTGCAGTACTTTGCATTCCCATAACAGATATGCCTCCAACAAGGACAGGTGGCCCAGAATTAGAATTCAGTTGTATATCATCGAAAGCTGATTTACTGAGTAAATGAAATAATATGTGTAAACCATTTTTGCAGAGTTCTGAGCACACAGTAAATTCTTATTAATTATTTCCTTCCATATCCTTTCCTTTCCTCGCTTACCTAGAGAACAAAAAAAAATTATGTTCTTAACCAATTTCTTCAAGTGGCTTGTTGAGCCGTAGAAATAAGAAAACATTTGGAATGAACTCAATTTTTTTTGTTTAATTAAAACTGTACCTCAACACTTTCATCTGTTTGTGAGTACTGTTCCTAGTTGATTAGTCTAAGCTGAAATTCCCCTGATAGCAAGAATATGACATTTAATTAAATCAGCAGTATACCAAAACATTTTTCAACTGTAGGTTTATGTTGTTTTTCATCCGATCTAAATTTTTATAGTACTTTATGTCCCAGCCAGATAGTGGACAGTTTTATGAATTTAAATGTGTACTTTTCTTAATCATGTTTGTTCCCTTGAGGGTTCAGAATTTCTGATGATTAAAAATAATTGTGGCCGGGCGCGGTGGCTCACGCCTGTAATCCCAGCACTTTGGGAGGCCGAGGCGGGCGGATCACGAGGTCAGGAGATCAAGACCATCCTGGCTAACACGGTGAAACCCCGTCTCTACTAAAAATGCAAAAAATTAGCCGGGCGAGGCGGCGGGCGCCTGTAGTCCCAGCTACTCGGGAGGCTGAGGCAGGAGAATGGCGTGAACCCGGGAGGCGGAGCTTGCAGTGAGCCGAGATCGCGCCACTGCACTCCAGCCTGGGTGACAGAGCGAGACTCTGTCTCAAAAAAAAATAAAAAATAAAAAATAAAAAAAAAATAAAAATAATTGTAATTAAAGCCTAAAACTACTTGCTATTTCTGTAGGAAAAGTTGTTTTAAACAATGCCTTTGGATTCTGCCTGTGTGTGTGTATATGTGTGTGTGTGTGCGTGTGTGTGTATATATATATATATATATTTTTTTTTTTTTTTTTTTTTTGAGACAGTCTCACTCTGTCACCCAGGCTGGAGTGCAGTGGCGTGATCTCGGCTCACTGTGGTCTCCGCCCCTGCAGGTTCCAGTGATTCTCCTGCCTTGGCCTCCAAAGTAGCTGGGATTACAGGTGTCTGCCACCACGCCCGGCTGATTTTCGTATTTTTAGTAGAGACGCGGTTTCACCATCTTAGCCAGGCTGGCCTTGAATTCCTGACCTTGTGACCTACCCGCCTTGGCCTCCCAAAGTGCTGTGATTACAGGCGTGAGCCACCGTGCCTGGCCTGCCTGTATATTTCTTGCTGATAGTTTTATCTAATAAACCCTTCAGGATCTAGTAGGAATGTAAAAACAATGTGTTACTTGATAATGAACATGGCGTTAACTAGGTACAAACTGAAAATAAAGATCTAAAATTCTCCTACACATTACAAGTCTACGAATAAAAACATCCCTCTGTGCATAATGATAAAATACCAATTTGTAGAAGTTTTATGGGTTTTTTTAATGCAGAAATAATGTATAGTACAATCAGCATGACTCAACAGGTTCTCGAAAGCAATCTTACAGAATATTTTAGTAACTATACCTTCATATACCTTATACCATCATACATGTATGTAATGTGACTAGAGATTGCAGCTTGACAATACAATTCCATTTTGTTAAATGAAAGCGATAATCACGCAAACACAACATAAGCATAATGTATCAAGTAAAATTAAGTCAATCTGTAGTTTCTTAGATAGTAGTAGTATTCTGAATGTATTTAGAATTTCTTTTGCCCTCTAAGTTTCATCTGGGTTGCTGCGTCTTAGTTTAATAGCTATTTATGTGTCAGAACATCTATTAGCATCAGCCTAATTATTTTTTTTTTATTTATTTATTTATTTATTTTTTTTTTTGAGACGGAGTCTCGCTCTGTCGCCCAGGCTGGAGTGCAGTGGCCGGATCTCAGCTCACGGCAAGCTCCGCCTCCCGGGTTCACGCCATTCTCCCGCCTCAGCCTCCCGAGTATCTGGGACCACAGGCGCCCGCCACCTCGCCCGGCTAATTTTTTGTATTTTTTTAGTAGAGACGGGGTTTCACCGTGTTAGCCAGCATGGTCTCGATCTCCTGACCTCGTGATCCGCCCGTCTCGGCCTCCCAAAGTGCTGGGATTACAGGCTTGAGCCACCGCGCCCGGCCTTTATTGATAGCAATCTGAGAATGGTAATTTTTCTTCCTGTGCCAGTTGCAAAATTAAAATAAATACAGACGTTATTTTACAAGTGTTACAAAATATTGTTTTTGCATTTTACAAAAGGAAAACAATTCTACTTATATAAATACTGTCTCTCTTGTTAGGTAGAGTTTAAACAATGTAAATATCACCCTGTTATCTAGAAACTAACTATATAGAAAGAAATGAACTAGCTATGATTTTGGTTACATTTGTATCTATATGAGTCACTTATACAAAAGACTGCTTTATGATATTTTCACGTCATTACAGTTTTTTAAACATTTTCTTTGAAAAGGGACTGTTGCTTATTACTCAAAACTTATTTGCAACAAGGATCTGTAATATTTTATGCCACATTGAATGATTTAGAAATGTTATGATGACTTACAAGTTATATTTCCTTCTCTCTTTTCTTTATTCAGCTGTGCAAGGATCAAGTGTTATTTTCCGAACCGTGGAGGTCACATTACATAAAGAAGGCAATACCTTTGGTTTTGTAATACGAGGTAGGTGTTGGTTAGAAAAATCTACTTAAAAAATTATTTCCATAGGTTTTCAGGGAACAGGTGGTATTTGGGTATTTGGTTACATGCATAAGTTCTTTAGTGGTGATTTGTGAGATTTTGGTGCGCCCACCACCCGAGCAGCATACACTGAACCCAATTTGTAGCCTTTTATTCCTCACCTCCTTCCCACTTTTCCCCAAGTCCTAAAAGTCCCTTGTATCATTCTTATGCCTTTACATCCTCATAGCTTAACTCCTACTTATGAATGAGAACATACGATTTTGATTTTCCATTCCTGAGTTACTTCACTTGAAATAATGGTCTCCAATTCCATCCAGGTTGCTGCAAATTCCATTAATTCATTCCTTTTTATGGCTGAATAGTATTCTATTGTATATGTATACCACAGTTTCTTTATCCACTAGTTGATTGATGGGTATTTGGGCTGGTTCCATATTTTTGCAATTGCAAATTGTGCTGCTATAAATATGCATGTGCAAGTATCTCTTTTATGTAATGACTTCTTTTCCTATGGGTAGATATCCAGTCGTAGAATTGCTGGATCAAATGATAGTTCTACTTTTTGTTCTTTAAGGATCCCCACACTGTTTTCCGTAGTGGTCATACTAGTTTGCATTCCCTCCAGCAGTATAGAAGTGTTCCCTTTTCACTGCATCCACGTCAACATCTGTTTTTTTATATGTGTGTGTGTGTTTTTTTTGTTTGTTTGTTTGTTTGTTTGTTTTGTATTATGGCCACTCTTGTGAGAATAAGGTGGTACCACATTGTGGTTTTGATTTGCATTTCCCTGGTCATTAGTGATGCTGAGCATTTTTTTCATATGTTTGTTGGCCATTTGTATATCTTCTTTTGAGAATTGTCTATTCATGTCCTTAGCCCACTTTTTGATGGAATTGTTTGGTTTTTTTCTTGCTAATTTCTTTGAGTTCCCTGTAGATTCTGGATATTAGTCCTTTGTTGGATGTGTACGTTGTAAAGATTTTCTCTCACTCTGTGGGTTAGAAAGATCTTCTCTTCTTTAAATAAACACAACAATGAATGGCCATAAAAGTGGAAACCAAATGTAGCTCTATTTTTGGTTCATTAATACAGAGCAAGAAGCCACTGTTTATAAACCTTGTCAATTCAGTCATCCTATACTTTTCAACATATCTTTTGTCTTTCCTTTTATATTTTTCTATATCACTGAATCAAAAATGTTGATTAGTATGCCTTGATTTGATTTAATACACCAGAATTAAGGGACTTTATTTAAATACATTTCTCCAGAAACACATTTGGTTATTGTAGCTTTCTAAAAATGGATCAAAGATTCTAATCTCTTGGGTATCTATGTGCTTCAGCTCAAGTCATCATATTATAATATGGCATTGATTATAACAATTTCAGGTGACTCCAACTTGTCATTAAACTACTAATTCTAAAGTATAATTCTGTCTTGCATTATGTTTTCTTATTAGTAATTTTATTCCGTAAAGACTATGCCTACATTAACAACTCTCAATCTGTAGTATGACAATGAGGTTCAAAAGGGAGCTATATAAACATCAGGGAATTTTTTTTCTTTCCAACTTTTATCTTGGGTTCAAGGAGTACATGTGCGGGTTTGTTACATGGGGGAATTGCATGTCATGGGGGCTTAGGGTACAGATAATTTTGTCATCCAAGTAATCATCATCATACTCAATCAGTAGTTTTTCAATCCTCATCCTCCTCCCACCTGCCACCCTCAAATAGGCCCCAGTGTCTGTTGTTCCCTTCTTTGTGTCCATGTGTACTCAATGCTTAGCACCCACTTATGAGCAAGAACATGCAGTATTTGGTTTTCCACTATCAGGAATATTTTAACAGTTCACATTTCTTGATTGTTTTTGTCTTCACCTATAACATTTTGTACTTCAACAGAGTAAAAATTCTATCAAAATTGTTAAAACATTAATTAAAATTAAACATCTTAATAAATATGCATGAAAGAATAAAAGAGATGTGGATACTTGTACAGATTTGTCTTAAGTGATTGAGTTTTAAATAGTAGCTTTCATTTTATCCCAGTCACTTAGCAAATCAATCAGTCAAATGTTTATTAAGCACATGTCAACATGTCAGCATGGAGGGAAGTACTATAGAGTCATAAGAAAAGACCCCAATCTACAGGGAATTACAGTCCAGTGAATTTAAGACATAAGTTGATAGAGTGCTCAAGTGAGTAGTAGAGAGAATGAGGAACTAGGAACTCATTGAGAGGTTTAGACTTGTAGTTATTACATTTTTCTGACCAAGGCCTATTTTTAGGTGGAGGAACAGAGCCCAAGATCATTTACCCTAACCATTCCTAAATTTCTGTTTAAGATAACCAGATGAATATAGTGAAAAGTCACTGTACAAGTAATTTTTGGCTAAAGGGTGATATATACAAATCTGTTTTGCAATACAGATATGAGTGAGAAGGTTCCTCAATCACATGCATACAAGCCTAATTATTGAAACACTATGCCAAAAAATCCTGCTGTTGCAGATATTCATAGATAGTGACTGTATGGATAGCCAATAATGAATCAAATTACTAATAAAAGAGCTAAACCAAGAGTAATGTATTATTAAGAAATAAACAGAATAGAAGCAATTGAAATGTGCAGCCACCTCAAGACAACTGATGATGTGATGTTAGTAAAACACCCTTCCCACAGTTTGCAGGAATTTCAATTATCTGTGTGTATGCCCAGCAGTTTTATAATATGAGCTTAGAACACTGCCTGGTATGTGGAGGCACTTAATAAGTGAATGATTGAATGTTGCCTAGATTTGTGTGGACATCAGACTTCGTAGTATTATACTGATTTTTAAAAACTTAGTTACAATAAGCCAGTATTGGTTTATGAGTACCACATTTTGATAGGCCTTAATAACTCCCTTAATATGTTGGTTGAACATAAACGTTTTTGGAGTTTTGCATAATTTCTCAATGAGAATCAAATAAAGAATTTCTCTTTTTAGATTAGTTTGAGGTCCATCTGGAGGATTTTCCCTGTTCAAAAGGTGGTCACTACCCATCACTTAAGAATCACTGGTTAATCAGAATGAGTAAGTGCTATGAGTAAATATTAGTATGGCAGATAAGATGTTTTGGCATAGATGGGAGTTGAGCTAAACTTAGATCAGTAGAAAATACCAGGACAGCCAGGAAAGAGAAGTTACTGCAGGTAGAGCATATCTATTTAGTATGGGTGAAGTTCTTCTTAACCTATTAGAATGGAACTTGCAATGTTAAGGTTTTAGCTGATGAACGGAATTATATTTCTAATGCTCTAAGTCACAAGTTCTAAAACCTTTATTCCCTAAACAATAGAACCTTGCATCCATAGAGTAAAAATGATGTTCTGGCCTAAACTTTGGAGTGTTAAATTTCAGTTAATGCAAGCAAGCCAGAGGAGATGAGTTGGGCTGATAGGAAAGGCACTCTGCCATGAAGTTGCTTTACACTTTAGACAAGGAAACCTTCTCTAGTCATTGTCAAATGTAAAATTGTAGGTGGGCCTAGTCATTTAACATATGCTGCTTGATATTCAGATTTGGTCTGCACTGTGTCTCTGGCATTGATATTTTCAAAAAGCATCCCAGTTGATGCTAATGTACACCAGGATTGAGAATATCACTGGTTTCTGAGTGGTTCCTGTTTTGCCTTGCTGCTGCAAACTTCTAGAACCTAAGTGAGTCACACAGGAAACTTCGTTCATTACAAATCACAGTAAAATGCCACATATCAAGAAATATACAACTATCTCACACTTTAACAGGCATTCAATGTTACATTTTGAAATTTGTAAATACAAGCCAAAATTATGGAATGATTTCTTACTATCTTTGGCCCTCATCCTTTTCTCAATCGATTTTCCTTCAGGGAAAAGCAAACCTATTCTTTATGATCACCTTGCAAAAGAGAAATTATGTAACAGTATTTACATAAATATGGGTAAGCATTTGTAGTAACATTTAAAATTTTCATTTTAAAATTTTTTTCTGAGAAAGTGGTGAATTTCTTATTTCAAAGAGGAATTTCTAAAGAAGCTAAACACAATGAAAGAATAAAATACTGATAAAATGCTGAACGAGAGCTTTTACCAATCAATCACACTAAACAAATCACTTGTCATAGAAGCGAGCACAAAAGAAGTATTTGCCTTCCTAAGGAACTGCAAATGCCTTTTAATTTTTCTCTTAGGCTATTTTCTGTAAGGCGACCTTTTGGCCTATACCAGGTTTGGGAAATGTCCATCTGTTCTAGCACGCAAACATTAAGGGAGAAATAGTTGACAATAGCTTCATATTTATCAGATATTGGCAAACTAGAAAACTCGCAGATGGACAGACAGGATGGTGATATGCAAAGAAACCAGGTCACATAAAGAATAGATAAGGAAACTAGCATTGTTCAACATTAAGAAGGTGGGATTTAGCTGGCATATAATCTCTGTTTTCAACTTTCAGAAAACATTTTTGTAGAAGAGAGCATACATTTTTATTTTACTGCTCAGGATCATAGAACAAAGACCAGTGAATGAAAGTTGAAGGAGGAGAGATGTCAGTTAAATATTAGGAAGAACTTTGTAACACTCCTTGGTGTCCAAATGTGGAGTGAGCAGCCTCACATCTAGTAAGTAGGCCAGCACCCGTGCATTTCATGCAGATGCTGGGGGAGCACAGATTAAGGAAATTGTACAAAAGGATTATGGATTAAAAAGAGAATTTACAATAAATTACCTTCCATCTTGAAACATCTATGTTTCCATGAATTCTTGTGGAGAATTTTTTCTAACAGAAAATTAAAATTCCCATTCAAGGATTGCAGCTGGTTTGACACAGTCTGAAAAATTTGCCCCAAATTTTTGAACACCTCACTTTTAATGAAAGTCACTTGGTCACTTGAATTTTTTTTTTTTTTTGCTTCCTTTTTTAATACTAGGATTTTTATTTTACTTTGATTTTTGTTTCCTTTATGTTAGGTTGTAGACCTACGGACCAGTATTTTAGATCAGTTTGATTGGCACAGATATACACATCTGTACTGTATAACTGACAGCTGTTCAAATCGGGCCAGTACTTGATATAATCAGTTGATCCTCTTGCCATACCAGTTGTTAAATACTTTATATATTACCCGGTTACAGCCATGTATTTATTGAAAGATGATGAAATGGTGACTTCAAAAATACATTCTTTATAAAATGAGCAAGACCTTTAAGCCTTTTGTATGCCTCAAGGATAATTTTACAGATTTTCCTCCGTACATGAAGTAGGACATTTCTCAGCTGAAATCTTGCAGGTGATTTTTTAAAATGTCAACAATGAAAGCATTTTTAAGCTCTATTCCTTTTCTTTGCTAGGGGGAGCACATGATGATAGAAATAAATCTCGTCCAGTTGTGATAACATGTGTTCGTCCTGGAGGACCTGCTGACAGGTAAACTTTATCTTTCTGTGTCACTATCCAAAACAAAATAAATAAAGCTGGGGACTTTGACATAGAAGTTGATGTATTAGAAATTTTACAGTAAAATGTAGATATTAAGCAAACATGTTACAATGTGAAAACTGAGAGTCTGAGCTATGGAATCAGAAAAAATAAGGTTTGCCTCTAGAGTCTATACTTACTATACTATATGTTTATCAAGTGACTTAATACTGAGCTCAATTTCCACCACCATTGGAAATGTAGATACTAATATCTACCTTTCAGAGCTGTTCGGTTTTATGAAAGGTTGGAGATATATAATGCCTTGCAGGGGCCTGGCACAGGGGAGGCACTTACAGAACTCAGCTGGCTCTTCTAGGCAGGTGCTGGAAATGCATCTTCTCCTCTTGCTAATCTCCCAGCCTGGACAGATAGGTGGTGGTGGTGAGATTCTTACCATTCTCAACATTCTTACTATTAGTGTTATCTTTTGATAGTGACTATGTAGGTCAGAATGGAAGTGACTTTTAGTAAAATGGAAGATATTTCATTAGTCTCTAGAGTTTTCTTTGCATTTCTCTTCCTTGCTAATTTGAATATGTGAAGGGCAAATGCCTTCAACTTTCCTATTGTAAGCCTTGTAGGGCCCCAAGTAAGCTCACAACTGAAGTGTCTCTGGAGATACTTACCTCTGTATTAGTTTCCCACAGTAAAAGTTCACTCTATAATGATGGGGGAACACAACTGCTGCCGTTAGAGACTGTTGAAGGGGAGGAGGAAAATGTACTGATTCCTCCTGTCTCTGTTTGAGACCAGGATAAACTTAAAAACCTTAGTTAAGAGATAAAGATAATAATATTATTTATTATTAATAAATATTAACCATTAATTAATTAACCATTTATAACCATTATTTATTAAGCATTTACTATGTGGTAGGGACTGTACTGAGGGCTTGGCGAACATTATCTTATTTTATCCTTACAACCCACCCTTTAAATGAGGTCTTTGTATCCACATTTACAGATGACAAAACTGCCCAGTATGGCAGTGAGTAAGTGAAAGAACTGTGGGAGGAATTCAGGTTTCTTTTCCTTTGAAGCTCATATGATTAGCTCACTTTTAAGAAAGATGATATTTCATATAAAATTAGAAAATAGGAAAACACTGGTGTCTTACTTGTGCTGACGTGTATTTGCATTTGCAGCGGGTAACAAAATGTCCAAGAGTTTCCCCTTTTCCCTTTCCATGTGTCTCTAGTGAATCACTCTTCCTGAAGCGAATTAGAATATTTTCATTTCTTATTAACATTTAGAGTTGGAGTTGACAGAAATGTCAAAACATAGGCTATGAGCTTGTGAGTGGTGTACTTGTATTACCAAATTAATTTAGAACTCAAAAAAATCTGAGAATTTAAGAAAAAAATTGGAGCCAAAGGACTTAGAAAGTGAACTAGGTGAAAGATGTTTATTTCAAAGGTCATTATTATTCTTTCCAAATCCTCAACATATAATCCCACCATTTGATTTTCTCATTTTTGTGCCCCTCCCTGAGGCAGGGTTATCTGGGGGCCACCCTGGCTGTACTTTTGTGGTGTCACTGAGTCATCTCTCAATGCCTTGAGTGTCTGTGGTCACAGCAGGGAGAATAGCATTTGCCTTCCTCTTCCAGGGAATGTGAGGTTGAATCAATTTCATGATTGCCAAATGGCCTTATAAATCAGTAGGGAAATTTATAGACAAGGGAAATTTCTCACCAGCAATTCCTATCCTGCTTGGATTCACTGGTAATAATTTGAATGAAATTCCCTGGCTTTTCTGTTTACCTGACTTTGGGAAAATAGGTGAATAGTATTTTCTGGCCTCCAATGAATCCATTTTAGACATTCAGGCAAAAACGTAGAAAAGGGAAAATATGCCCTTCTTACTTTTGTACTTCAAGAATTACCTGTGGGTAACTAGGTTTTTTGCTAATGTGTAGTTATTTTCTCATTACTGATTTTCATATTACAGCAATTTTCTGTTCAGGGTTACTTCTTTATACTCTTACTGTCACACTTGATGCTTTAAAAGATTGCAGATGGGATGGATGGCAGAATATGTGTAACAAAATGAATTTGGCTAAGTGACTATTAATACCGAGCCCCTTTGTGGTAAATTAATAAAGACTATTCCTTTATTCTCCCTTCAGAGAGGGCACGATCAAACCTGGTGACAGGTTGCTCAGTGTGGATGGAATTCGGCTTCTTGGAACCACGCATGCTGAAGCCATGAGTATTCTTAAACAATGTGGACAAGAAGCAACGCTGCTGATAGAATATGATGTCTCAGTAATGGGTATGTTGGAGTCCTGAGGGTGTGATCTCTAAGCACCAGAACGTCACTATCTGTCCCTGATTTTGGATTAAGTATGTGTTGTTATGCCCTCCTGGAATAGACAGAATTCATAAATACTATATAATGTTACTCTGTCTGAGTTCAGGAAGATGTGAGTGGCTGTACTTTGTAGTGATGTAGAGTTCTCATGTCAATAGGTTCCATAATAAAGTCTCATTCTGTCAGTGTGTCACCCAGCGATCAGCTCTTCTATGTGGATTACCCTTTGGCAGCAAAGTGTTTTTTCCCCTCCAAATCACAAAAATAGTATTGTTAACGTAAGGACTGGTACTCTTTTTTTTATTACATAGAGACTGACAGCAGTAGGTGATTCCTTTCCTTCTTGTAACTTCTCAGTGTGAAGCCAGCTAATCAAAATAATAGAAATGACCATTTATTTCACCGTCAGATTTAGGGATAAGAAAAATAAAGGAGATGTAGGATCATTGATTAAAATAAAAACTTGAGTGCAGTTTTCTTTTTTTAAATTATGATTCTACTAGAAAGAAACTATTTGGCTGGGCGCGGTGGCTCAAGCCTGTAATCCCAGCACTTTGGGAGGCCGAGACGGGCGGATCACGAGGTCAGGAGATCGAGACCATCCTGGCTAACACGGTGAAACCCCGTCTCTACTAAAAAAAAAAAAAAAAAAAATACAAAAAACTAGCCGGGCGAGGTGGCGGGCGCCTGTAGTCCCAGCTACTCGGGAGGCTGAGGCAGGAGAATGGCATAAACCCGGGAGGCGGAGCTTGCAGTGAGCTGAGATCCGGCCACTGTACTCCAGCCTGGGCGACAGAGCGAGACTCCGTCTCAAAAAAAAAAAAAAAAAAGAAACTATTTTTACACTCATACCTATAGTAAAACTGGCAAGATATTCTCATGTGGCTTTTAAATGGTAAGAGAGCCAACGTCTTGTGTAATGTTGACTAAGGCAGAAAAATTATGAGAGAATGAATTGGAACTTGAAATTGAAACTTAAATCATGCTGTGAGTAAACCTTACAATTATCAGACTCCATTAAGTGACCTGGCTTTACCATCTAGTTTTATGTTGTGAAATGTAGCTGAGAAAAAGAGACTTATTCTACAACTGCATACTCCTTTATTTCTCACTCTGTATGACTCCTCTATAACAGTGTTGTATGAGAGTATTCTTAATCTGTTTGCTGGCCTGAAATGTCTGGAGAGTATGAGGTTTCCTAATGGGAAAGTATGAAACTTAAGGAGTTTTTAGAAGGATAAATGATGTGGTATACCCTTGATGTGGAAAGTTCATAAATGAATATTCCCTCCCTTACTTTCCACCTTCCTTTTTCCCTCTCTCCTTTTTTCTTTCCATCCTTCATTCCCTCCTTTCTTTCTGTCTTATTTTTGTTGTATGTTTTTTTAATTAGATGTTGAGTTAGATGATTTGGGTTCCGTTTTCAACTCTACTAATTTCTAGATATTAATTTGGAGCATATGATTTGATTTCCCTGTGCCTTATTTGTCAAATGGGGACTAGCATCCCTTTTTTAAAGGCAATTATAAAGATAAAATCAGATTACATAAGTAAGGTATATTTTAAATGATGAGACAAGTGGATTGTTAACATTAAAAATTGAAGCAGATATTTGACAACTAACTACTTTGTTCAGTCTACAAACATTTATTGAAGTAAATGGCAGGGAACAGGAAAAAGATGAACAAAATAGACCTGGTCCCTGACCTTATGAAGCTTGCAATGGATAGGAAGAACAGACAGTAAACAAGGGTATTACCAAACAGATAAACTCATAAAATGTGATCATTGCTGTAAAGGACAAGAACAGTATTCTGTCATAGGGAATAAGGGCAGGCACAGGTGAGGGTTGGCAGGTGATTTAAATAGGGAAGTCAGTGAAGAGGTAAGAGGTTAAAACCCAAAGGCTTAGAAGGAACCAGCTCCCAGACTGAAGACAATAGTCTCTGTAAGGCTTCAGCATTCCACATCAGAGTGACAAGGTCTCCTCCACTGGGATAGATACCATTTAAGGGAAAAGCCCTCCAAGTTTCACCATGGCCAGGGTCAGGAGGGAATGGCGTGACCCTACCTGTTTGCCTTCTTTCCAACTCAGTCTCACATTCTGAATGAAACCTGACAGTTTTCACACCCTAGAACTCCCAGTCAGCTCCTTAATGTAGGAGAAAGTGGACTATCAGGAAGGAAACTCATTTTAAGAGTTCCTCAAGGTTGCTGAATATAAGATGATTATACAAAAACAGTTGCCTTTCTGTATATCAGCCCAAACAGAAAGTTAAAATTTTAAGGTGTCCTTTATAATAGCAATGCAATTACAAGGTTCCTGTAAGGAATAAACCTTATAAAAGTTGTATGAACCCATTATAGATATAGATATGCATATGCAAATACAGATGCATAAAAGAATACCTAAATACATAAAGACCTATATTATGATCTTGGAGGGGAAGCTTTAATAGCTAAAAGATGTCATTTCTCCCAAATGTATCCACAAATTTAATTCTATTTAAAATCTCAAAAAAAGCATCTTTGAGGTTACCTGAATAAGCTGTTTTTTAAATGTAAATGAAGTTAGAAAAGGGAGCAAGGAAAAATTGTCAAAATATTTTTGAAACAATCTGAAGATAAAGAATATTGTTCTACCCAATATCAAGACTCATTCTAAAATTGTGGCCTTAAGTCTATCTAATATTAACATGGGATAAAGAGACCAGTAGAAGAGGATAAAATGCCTGAAACAGACCACTGTCCATATGGAACCAGAGGTACAGTCAAACATCAGTGAAGAAATGTTCAACCAATCAGTAAATGATGCTGGAACAGTTAACCACTTGGGGAAAATTAAATTCCTACTTCATATTATACCTAAAAATAAATTTTATATTTACTTAACCATTTCCCAGTAGACTGCTATTATAAATAACTAAAAAAAAATCTTTCTACCTAAATGTTTGTCTGTATTTCTCATTTCATTGAGACAATGTGTTAAATATATTTGAAACATAATTCCAATTGTCTTCCAGAAAAGTTGCACTATTTTATATTACTACCAGCAATGCTTTAAGTGTATATCTCATCAGAGTTCGTCAATATTGAATATTATTTTTAATATATCTTATTTGTTAGGTAAACATTGCATTATATTTTAATTCAACTCAAAAAATTTCTAGTGCAGGTAAGTATTTTTTCATATGGTCATCTTCATTTTCTATTGTCATTTATGTCCTTTATTCATTTTTCTATTGGAGATGCTTTTACTTTTTGTTTATTGGCTTGTACTATTTATATATTAAAGGCATTAGTCATCGGTTTTTCATAAAAACTTTTCTCAGTAGCTTATTTCCCTTCAAAGTTATTTATGGACTTCTATTGTGATAGCTTTCTGTCACTCTTAGATAAAGCTAAATAGATACAGCAATAGTTCAGTAGTATATGTACACATCAGTATCAGCATTTTGGTCAAAACCCTTCAACAAGTCTCTAGGAAGTTCCAAACTTTCCCACATCTTCTGTCTTTTTCTGAGCCCTCCAAACTGTTCCAATCTCTGCCCATTATCCAGTTCCAAAGTCACTTCCATATTTTCAAGTATCTTTATACAGTGCCCTATTTCCCTCAATATCAATTTTCTATATTAGTCTGTTTTCACACTGCTCTAAAGAACTACCTGAGACTGGGTAATTTATAAAGAAAAAAGGTTTAATTGACCCACAGTTCTGCATGGCTGGGGAGGCCTCAGGAAACTTGCAATCATGGAGAAGAAAGGCACATCTTACATGGTGGCGAGAGAGAGATGAACCACCACACACTTTTAAACCATCAGATCTTGTGAGAACTCACTATCATGAGAACAGCATGGGGGAAAACTGTCCCCATGATCCAATCACCTCCCACCAGGTCCCGCCATCAACATGTGAGATTACAATTCAAGATGAGATTTGGGTGGGAACATAGAGCCCAACTATATCAACTAGTCTAAGGAGGGAATTTATTAGCCTACAAAAGTAAAAAGCCCAAGATATACCCTGGCTTTAGAAACAAGTTTAATAATGTCATAGGAGTTTTGTCTCTCAGTTCTCCTTGCCTGAGAAAGGCTCTCCTCTGTCATAGCAAGATGGCCCTACCACCCAAAAGTCTGCATTATTTTGAGAGTTTGTGATGCCAGAAAAAGAAACAAGACTGATCTCCTCTAAAAGATTCTTAATGACTTAGCTTGGGGCAAATGCTGATCACTACACTAAGCATTGTATCTGGGGATATAGTGCACTCTACAACTGTGGTATGGAAGGCAAGAACATATGTTGAATGACCCAAACAGAACGAGCCACAGAAATGGCAATTCCCCAAAGTAGATGATGTGGGATTGAAAAAGAAAATAATAGATGCCATTTTAAGACGCAATTAAATGTTAAATATTATATTCCCACTAATAGTATGTGAGAGTTTCCTTTGCTTCACATCATCACTAGTGCTTGGTATTTGTATTAGTCCATTTTCATGCTGCTGATAAAGACATACTCAAGACTAGGCAATTTACAAAAGAAAGACATTTAACGGACTCACAGTTCCACATGGCTGGGGAAGCCTCACAATCATGGCAGAAGGTGAAAGGAACGTTCCACATGGTGGCAGACAGGAGAAGAGAACTGTGCAGGGAAACTGCCCTTTATAAAACCATCAGATCTCATGAGACTTATTCACTATCACGAGAATAGCATGGGAAAGACCCGCCACCATGATTCAATTACCTCCCACCATGCCCCTCCCACAACACATGGGAATTATGAGAGCTACAATTCAAGATGAGATTTGGATGGGGGTACAGCCAAACCATATCAGTATTCTCTGCCTGTTTCATTCTAACCGTTCTGATCAGTGTGTGGTGGCATCTCATTTTAAGTTTGATATACATTTCCTGGATGAATAACAATGTGGAGCACCTTTTCATTGCCAGGAAGACATGCTTATGGCTTTGGTTTTACTTTCATGAATAATACTTTGATTTATTTACATACTACTACAAGTACACACATTATTTCTTAGAAAGTGTGTGTGTGTGGTGTGTGTACAACATAGATATCAATACCTCAACCCTGGAATCAGATATATTTTTTCAGTAAATCTCAAATGATAAATATTAGTAAATTCAGTGCTCTGTGTAGGAAAGCTGTTGAAACTGTCAATTTTATTAACTAAAGTTTAATTTAGTCTGTGTTGACATTTTAAGGACAATGTTTTGAAATAAGGAAGACTGAGAAAAATAATTTGAAGAAAAATTAAGAGTTCAATTTTAGATATGCTAAGTTTGAGATACCTGTCCATCATGTAAGTGGAGGTATGAGTTGAAAGTTGAGTATTTTAGGTGGAGTTCAGTACACAGGTCAGAGCAGAAGATATAAATGTTTAAGTCATCATCACTTATATTGCAAGGCTGGATGAGACACGTAGGGGAGAGAGTTTAGGCAGAGAAGAGAGAGGCCCAGGGACTGAGCTCTGAGACCATCCCGTAGTTACATCAGGAATGTGGCCAATGCACTGATGGAGACAGTGATCCAAAGCCAAGCGTGGAGTCATGGAGGCCAGATTTTTCCTGTGTAAAATGGTGGCAATTACACTACCACACTCACAAGTTGCTATGAGGAGCAAAAGGATTAATGCATATGTGGTGCTTGGCACATCATATGTGCTCAATAAATTGTGAACAAATTATTTAAAATGCTATGGGGAAAACCTACACTTCAATATTGTTGAACTATATTACCAAATAATTGGGTCTGAGAGCCCTGTGGTTGGAAAAGTAACATAAAAGTATAAGTATAAGGAAAGCATGAGCATCTTTTTTTTTCTTCTTCAACTTTTAAGTTCAGGGGTAAATGTGCAGGATGTGCAGGTTTGTTACATAGGTAAACGTGTGCCATGGTGGTTTGCTGCACGGATCAACCCATCACCTAGATATTAAGCCCAGCATCCATTAGCTATTCTTCCTGATGCTCTCCCTTCCCCTGCTCCCCCGACAGGTCCCGGTGTGTGTCATTCCCCTCCATGTGTCCACATGTTCTCATCATTCAGTTCTCCCTTATAAGTGAGAACATGCAGTGTTTGATTTTCTGTTCCTGCATTGGTTTGCTGAGGAGAATGGCTTCCAGCTCCATCCATGTTCCGTCAAAGGACATGATCTCATTCCTTTTTATGGCTGCATAGTATTCCATAGTGTATATGTATCACATTTTCTTTATCCAGTCTGTCATTGATGGGCAGTTGGGTTGATTCCATGTCTTTGGAAAGCATGAACTTCTAAGGAAAAAAGTTCTGAAAGCAATGACTGTAGTAAAATACAGTGCCTTTTAAAGTAAGACAAACTTGGTTTTGGATTTTGGCTCTCTGTTGACCTTGGGCAATATTTAACCTCTCCAGGCTCCAACTTTTCCATCTCTAAAGTAGGGATGATGGTAGTATTTCTTCATAGGGCTGATGAAAAGATGAAGGGAGTGAATACATGTAAAGTGCTCGCCTTAACCAAACTGTTAGTGAATACCAAGAAATTAAATTGGCTCTTTTCATGCTCCACTTCTCTAAAATGAACCTCAAGTCTCCCATTACACTGGATTAAGATGAAACTGATGGTTCACTCTGTGACAACATTGAATTGTTGTTAGAAAACATATTTGGAAATGACATGTTCTGGATCATTTTATGTTCTAAAAGTTCGTCAGAATACTTATTTTGCTTAGACCTTTGCTAAAATATTTCTAAAATATGTTCCTGAGAATATATATTAAGTTAGGTACTTGAGTCTTTGGTAGAGGAGCACACAACTATCCCAAGAACATCGTTCTGAACACCAATCCTTGGGCAGGTGTTATAGAGTCAAGAGGTGTAGAAGATTGTGCCAAATCTGTACTGACTTGTAACTTGCTCTGGATTTTTAAAATTACATGATTCTCTAATATTTGTCTATTTTATAACTTCCTTCCCTGGGAAGAACTACAGATGACAGTCAGTGAACATGAAATTCTTGCTGGCTGAATAAAACAAGGCTCACTGTAGAGTAATTATAACGAGAGACAGTTAATGTCTACAGTGATCTTAGTAGCTTTCAAATGTAACCAACAAGCTATTGCAGTTGATAATAAAGATGGAACAATAACTAAAATATTTTTCCCAAATGCTCTGAGCTTTCCCACTGTTGTGCCCAATATCTAGTATTCCTATGCACAAACTTTGCAAAACTATAGTACTGACCCAGGTCAAATCCATCTCCCTCATTCATCCTGTTCTTATTTGGATTATTCAATCTCTTATTTTTCCTTTTGAGAGAGGAAGGAGCACTCTCTGTAATACTTTCCTGGTGACTCTTGAAAGTATTTACATTTTAATTTACCTTAATAATCTATGTATTTTTCTATTGTGCCACTAGTTTCTACAGACTCTGTGGGGACACTAACCAATCATCTTTATCTGAGTATTTCCATAACATCTAATGTGGAGCCCTCACACATACATAGAAGGCACTTAAAGACAACTGTGAATTGAACAATGTGTTCACCCATAGATTAGCTGTTCTTATGAATCATCATCATTAAGTGGTATATGTAGAATGTAGCAGAATATCAGTGTTTATGCTGTAGGTTTAAAATGAAGTTACTACATGATTTTATCTTACATTGCACAATGACATCATGGATCTTTCAATCACAACACCTCCTAATCTACCTATGATATTTTTCTGAATTCCTGTAAATCTCTGTCTTTCCCTTTAGCTGTAACTGTCTTTGGTCAGCTTCAAACCTTTCTTTTTGATCACCTAGATTATGCTAGCATGCAAAACCAAGGATACTGAGAAAAGTTTTATCATTTCCTTAGAAATGCCCAACAGTGTTAGCTAGGCATGGTAGCACCACCTGTAGTCTTAGACACTGAGGATGCAGAGGCTGGAGGATTGCTTCAGCTCAGGAGTTTGAGGCTGCCATGAGTTATGATCACACCACTGCACTCCAGAATGGGCGAGAGAGCAAGAGCCCTCTTTTAAAAAAAAAAAGATAAGAAAGGAAGGAATGCCCTATGGTATTATATCTTTGCCCAGCAGCTACATGGGCAGTCCTTACTTATATGCATTTAATCTCGAGCAAACATAAAATAGCAATTTTTAAATAATTCCTTTTTATCAAGACTGCTATGAGTCTTCAGAAGAGATTATTAACTCCCTTGCAGTAAAAAACTACAGGTTTATTGGCATTATCACAACTGTATCTTGGCTATATTTTGTATTTTATTTTGGGGAGATATCAAGATATAAAACTTACAACAGTCGCAAGAGTAAGTTAGTCACTATTCATACTTTATCGATTTCTTTCGTTTGTTTCTTTTGTTTTCTTTTTTTGAGACGGAGTCTCGCTCTGTAGCCCAGGCTGGAGTGCAGTGGCGTGATCTTGGCTCACTGCAAGCTCCACCTCCTGGGTTCACGCCATTCTCCTGCCTCAGCCTCCTGAGTAGCTGGGACCACAGGCGCCCGCCACCACGCCCAGCTAGTTTTTTGTATTTTTAGTAGAGACGGGGTTTCACCGTGTTGGTCAGGATGGTCTCCATCTCCTGACCTTGTGATCGGCCTGCCTTGGCCTCCCAAAGGGCTGGGATTACAGGCATGAGCCACCGCGCCAGCCCATACTTTATCAGTTTCTTACAGGTGATCTCAGTGAACTGGAAACAGTTTTCCAAGGGCTGCTAAAGTATTTGTAACACGACACACAAGCTTCCTTGTGGGTTACCAGCTTAACTTTCTTTTCATGGAAAATGTCATTAAAGGGACGTTCATAGGGTTTCCTACATAAAAGAAGTCTATAAGTTTTAAATGACAGTGGTATTTTAAGATAAAAATTGGATTTTCTTATATGTTCTCTGTTTTCTAGAGAAAAAAAAAGGTTAATTTTTGCAGAATATTCTGGCTCCCACCTTCCTCATTCCCTTTTACATATTCAAACTCAGAGCCACTTACTATGTTTCTGGAGATAAAACTAGTGGGTGAGAAAAGAGTTACCCTAGTTTAGGAAAGGGTATGAATTTTTAGTTACTTTTATATTACTAAATTAGAATAGAGTATGCTTTAAAATTTACTTTTGTGTTAGTACAACACACAAAGAGAAAAGCACTGAAATCTTAGTTGTACAACTTATTAAATTTTCATTTATGTGTTCTCCATTGAGGTCAAGAAATGAAACATAATTATCATCACCAAAACCCCCATTGTGCTTTCTCTCATCCCTTCTCCATATGTAACCCCTGTCTTGATTTCCTAAACCAGAAATTCATTTTGCTGGACTGTAAACTTTATATAAATGAAATCATACAGTGTATTTATTTGGTAGCTGGGTTCTTTTGCCTAAATTATGTTTGTGAGATTGCATCATATTGTTGCCTATAGCAATAGTTTGTTCTTTTTAATTGTTGTATAGTATTCCATTGTGTGAATAGATCACAATTTGAATACTTCCTTATTGATTATCATTTGGGTATTTTTCAGCTTGCCACTCCTATAAATAATACCATTGTGAACATTCTAATATTTGTCTTTTCGAACATATGTATGCATTTCCATCAGATTATACCTAGTAGTGGAATTGCTAGGCCTTAAGTTACATGTCAGTTACATGCTTTGGTAGATACTGCCAACGAGTGTTTCCTAAGTGGCTGCACCAATTTACACTCCCACTAACAGTTTCACATCCTTCACATCCTCACCAGTACTTGGTATTGTCAGTCTTTTTCATTATAACCATTCTGAAAAGAATATAATAATATATCATTGTGGTTTTAATGTCTATATCCCAGATGAATAAGAATGTTGAGTACCTTTCAATATTGGCCATATGGATATTTTTGTGAAATGTCTGCTCAAGTGTTTTGATCCATTTTCTTTCTATTGGATAATTCTGTTCTTCTTATTGGTTTATATGATTTCCTTATATATTGTGTATACAAGCCCTTTTTCAGTTATGTGTTACAAACTAATTCTGGCTACTGAATGCAAAATAAATGCCAAAATTAGTAGATACAAGCTATACATTCCAACAAAATTTTGAGTTACTTTTTGGAATTTTTTTAAAGAATTAGACACAGAAGCTTGAAAGAAGATAAAAAATCATTCTCTAATATTTAGATAGATGTTGCTCTTGGGTTCCCTACACCAACCCCTCCCACCATTACTGTATTATTTTTCTATTACATTGTAGCAAAATGCCACAAAGGTAGTGATTTACAGTTTTATAAGTTAGAAATCCAGGCAGGCGTGGATGAGTTTTTTGCTTAGGATCTCACAAGGCCTAGGTCAAGATGTCAGCAGGCTAAGCTCTTATCTGTAAGGTCTGGGAAATAATCCCTTCCAAGCTAACACAGGTTATTGGCAGAGTCAATTCCTTGGAGTCAGTCCAAGGTCCTCATTTCCTTGCCAGCTGCTCTCTGGAACCATTTGCTGTTCCTAGAAACCACCCACATTTCTTCTCACATGGCCCCTCCATCTTCAAGCCAGCAATGGTGCATTGAGTCCTCATATTTCATATATCTCTGACTTTCTCCAGTGCCTTCCTCTCATACTACTAGTTGGAGAAAGTCCTCTACTTTTAAGGACTCATTTGATGACCTTGGGACCACCCAGATAATCTCCCCTTTTAAGGTTCACAATGTCAAATGACATAACAGAGTAATTGAAGTTATATATTGTATCATGATACTAACAGAATCTGGGGCTTAGGGCATGGAATCTTTGGGGGATAAATCCAGAAATTCTGCCTATCATAGGACTGTACACCAAAATCAAGATGAAGAGACAGGAACAGACTAGAAAAGAAATGCCAGTAGTTGGAAGTCTAACCAATTGTTTAGAGGTTATCAGCTAGAGCAACTCCAGTGCCTAGCAATGTGCCTGGCATAAAAGACACTCTCAATAATATTTTTCAAACAAATGAATAATTAGCTTTTGAGATTTTTTCTAATCTCCATATTTGACTACAGCATGTTTTATCATCTTTCTCTGGATATTCTTGAACAAATAAATGATAAAGTGTCGCAAAACTATATACATTATATATGAGGCTCATCTAGGCCAGGGGGAGTCAATAATCTTCTATTTTTTATGTCATCTCTGATTAACTGATGGTGGCCATCTGAAACACTGCATTGAGAAGGATTTTGCAGTTTGAAGATTGTTGAGGCTTGAAGGATTTTGAAGTTTAAAGGAAAAGAGCACTGTGATTACCTACACCATCTACCTGAGCACTACAGGTACATGTGATTACAAATGCATCTTATTACCATCCCACACCCACTTAGAGACCTAAGTGAGATTCAAGCCACTAGACCAAAGAACGAGTCCATATCTAATTCAGCTTTAGAGGCTTTCTATCTGATAAATCTGAATAATAGAACAGTTTGTTGTCATCTTTTGCTTCTTCCTACAACTGGAAGTTTATGCTTCTTCCTACAACTTCCACACACATTAATCCCCATTTTTTACACCCTCTACAAGAGGCAACAAACTGGAGGGCATGGCTGTGGAACATGTATTTTTCAACCTTCACAATGTTTTTGGGAAGTTGGAATTTGTTTTCAACACCTAAAAAGAGAGACTTTGTATTTAGAATAAATCTAAATATTGGGTTACTCTTAGTAATTTGACATCACCGGGTCAACATTCCTGCATGTAACCCTTAGCTTGAGTTGACTCTCAGACTGCCCCTCTTGATGGGGATGTTCTTGCCAGTTTGTCCAAATCATGTCCCTGACAGTACAGCCTTATAGCAAGTCACCATCATGCCTGTCCCTCAGGCACTTGGGTTTGTGATTCCCGCTCTACACAATGACCTTTTTGTTTCAGCCAACCTAGCTCCAAGACAGCCTAACTTGTATAGACTCTCAAAAAGAAGATCCCTATGAGAAGTTCCTGTCCCAAGTGGTCAACAGTCTTCTCTTTCTAACCTCACATTTCCCGGAACAGGTATTTGGGAGGAATGGGAAGTTTCTGGCAGAGTCCCAGTCTCTCTCTTCACAGCCACTGTAGGCTCCCCCAGGCTTTTCTCTCCTGGGCCTGCAGCCTCCTGTTCACCACACTCTGATTGTTTCTTTCAGCTCAGGGGGCACATGTGTATCCTGACAACTCCTTCTGTTAGGGGTAGAAGGTATCCGAGTTACCAGTGGTGAATCCGTATGGGTCTGCAGCAACCTTGATTCTTGCCTCCTCAGAAGAAAGAATTCAACTGAGGGGCATAAGGCAGAAAAAGAGACCAAGGCAAGCTTTCAGAGCAGGAGTGGAAGTTTATTTTAAAAAGCTTTAGAACAGGAAAGAAAGGAAAATACACTTGGAAGAGACCCAAGCAGGCATTTAACCTTGACCCTGGGGCTTGATATGCTGGTCCACCTCCAGCATCTTGCACCCCTTTCCCATGATTTCTCCCTTACGGTGGGCTGCCTGCATGTGCCCTCCTTATGCTTGGGAAGTGAGCATGTGCAGTGTGTTTAGCAAGTTGTACGCATGCCCATCTGAAGGTTTCTTCCCTTTTCTGGTGGAATGCCCCCAAAAGTCATACTCCACCATTTTGTCTCTTAATACACATGCCCGGTTCACTCGCCCAATTCCTGAGACCCTGTTGAAAGCCAATTACCAATTTCAAGTATTTTTATCTGTTTGGGAAGTTGCCTCTTGCTGGTGTCTGCATTCAGTTAACACTTCATTGTGACAGCTGTGGACCGTCAGGAGATTGTCTCTCCCTGGTGCACTGGCTGCTGAATTATCGCTTTTAGAGCAGCAGTGTGATAACTGCCAAACCATCACCTGATAATCACCTGACATTCCTGGTGGGTGGGGAGCAGAGTCCTCTCCTGCCCCGCTCATGCCTGTCTAACTTCATGTAACAATTCCTAATATGTTAATTGTTCATTTCTGGGCCTCTGAAGTAATTTGGATAGTCTGATTTTAGTGTAGACTATGTTAGGCCATTCTTGCATTGCTATAAAGAAATACCTGAGACTGGGTAATTTATAAAGAAGAGAGGTTTAATTGCCCCGCAGTTCTGCAGGCTGTACAAGCATGGTGTCAGCATATACTTGGCTTCTTGGAAGGCCGCAGTGAGCTTTTACTCATGGCAGAAGGTGAAGTGGAAGCAGGCACATCACAGGACAAGAGCATAAGCAAGAGAGAGAGAAGGAGAGGATACCACATAATTTTAAACAGCCAAATCTTATGAGAACACACTATAGTGAGGACAGCACCAAGCCATGAGGAATCTGCCCCCATGACCCAAACACCTCCCAACCAGGCCCCATCTCCAGCACTGGGAATTACATTTCAACATGAGATTTGGAAGTGACATCCAAACTATATTAGAGGTATTCATAACCACTTTCAAATTCCCGAATAACACAAATGTAAGAATACAAAATACTGTAAAATGTAATTCAGGAGCTCCTTCTAGAAGCTTAGTGTTGTATTAGGTACCATGGTGATGAGTAGTTGATTCCAAGTAGGAGTAACATGGACAAATAATTTAATATATACATTTTCTCTAAGGGCCAAATTGATGATATTTTAGGTAATATCCATTGTGATAGAATCAGAAGGGTTTTTTAAAACATCTTTGGGCCACTACTCCTAATTCGTAGCATGAGGAGAACAGACTATATCATCTTAGAGGTTCTTCCAGCTCTACTATTCTATCCCTGGACCTGGTAAATTCTCTTACAAGATTTCAGAATTTATCATCACTGCTTTTTTCATCTATGTAACCACAAATACAAAACAAAAATGATATAAATAAAAATAGTTTAACCAATTTAAAGTGGTTACAGCTAAAATCACTATCTGAAAAGGGAAGTTGATCATTTCCGTTGTTAATCACATCAAATCCAGTAGTCCCGTTGACAATTACAAATTTTCCAAAGGTTACTCCCCAGCATTCTCATAGTAGGCATAAAGCCAGCATGCTGCTGTGAAGCCATTATCTGTGAAGATTTTGATCTTAGCATTCTGAGATATTTACTAAATTAATGGGAAGTTGGTTAAAATTCCCTCCTTTTCGGATTGTATATGATACTTCTAAAATGAAGCATGTCCTTTAGGGAGAAAATTATCCCTTTAATTTTAGCATATTTTAAAAGTAGGGAAAACTGACCAAACTCTGTCAGGGGAGGTGATCTCTCTTTGTGTGATGAGTTTCTCTGAGGTCATGTACATGTATTAGTTAGACAAGAATGGCTTTTCCTTTTGAGAAGAGTAGCAGGAAAGCACTTCTATTGATCACAAGGTCAGTCTGAGGCCATCTTTTATAGAGTGCTATTAAGTACTAATTAAGATTACTTTTCTCTGTGATTGTATACTAATTTTATATTCCTCTTAATAAAATGAGCTGCAGTTATTCACTGAGGAAAAAATTACTCTTCTTTTTTACCTTCCATTAGCCATTATATAATGGTATATAGCTTCAAAAGAAACAGAAGACTACAATATTTCTCGTCAGGCATGATGTAATTTTCTCCATATTTTAGCTATCTTTGTCCAACAGCATTAACTACAGTGCTTGGTATGTAATAAAAAAAATTTTTTTAAGAATTATTTCTGGTATACCAATGGGTGTTAAAATACCAGGTTAACTCTGACAGTCATACTGTTAAGGGGATAAACTATTTTACTACTTGTTTCTATGACTTTGACACTGAAAATGACTCCTAGATGCCCCTGTAAGATCACCTAGGAGGGTACAGTTGCTCAATACAGTAATACCCACTGAGTCCCCTGCCTCCTGGCTCTTCTGTATGACACAGGCTTCACAACCATGACAGAAACTGCCCTGAATCTGTCTTGAGGTCAGGAGCTCAGAGAATTTTGGTAAGGACCCTCTGGTTTACTTTTAAGATTAAAGAAGAGTGTCTCTACTGTGAATTCTCAGAAGCAGGTTGAGATCATACTTTTAATGTGAATTTCTTTGAGAGCACACCAATATACAATGTCTTCTTTCTGTATCACCTGAAGTTCTTACCACCTGAAGAAATTGTATTGGTAGCAGTAAAACAGGAAATGGAAGAGCCAGCAAGCTTTCACCTGATCTCTATGGGGGCATCACAGATTAGACTTGTCCTCACTGAAAATCACTGTAGCATCTAATGGACTCATTCACATGGAATATTGAATGATTGACTATTACACAGATCACCTCTCCTACTGAATTATTTTACTTAAAAACAAGTAGAATGCAAGAGACTCACTGTGAAATTTTTCCTGGAACCTCTTTACCTTTCCTGTCTCTGAAGACTCTCTCTCGTAACATCAACATCTGTTCTCACCATTCCCATTGTCTCTATTTAGACATCTCCCGGTTAGTTATAAAATAAAGGCCACAATTTTTAGTCTAACACTAAGACTCTACCCAGCCTTTCCCTGACCTACCTCTCCTAGATTTGTTTTTTGTTGTGCTTCAGCCACACTGAACACCTCATGATTTGTCACCAAGGATTTACTATGTTTTTCTGTTTCTTCATGACTTTCATCCTATCTGGAGACAATAGAGTATTGTGATTAAAAGGACCCAGATTTGTTTCCTGGCTCTGTAACTTACTGGATGTGTGACCTTTCTAAGTCTTTACAATGGGGATTGGTCATAGCAGCTCCTTCCTGTGGTTATTGTGATGATCAAAGTTGTTAATACATTTAGAGCACTTGACACATTTTTGGCACATATAGAAAATTTTAAAATCTGCTTTTATTGTTGTTTTATTATTACTGTTGTTATTAGATGAATTTTCTTACTCTGCTATTACAGTCTTTCAAATTTGTTCCTGTTTCTTGGTTTTTGTTTGTTTTGTTTTGTTTTGTTTTTGAGATAAGATCTTGGCTCTGTCGCCCAGGCTGTAGTGAAGTGGCAGGATCACAGCAGCCCCGACCCCCTGGGCTCAAGCCATCCTCCCACGTCAGCCTCCTGAGTAGCTGGGACTACAGGCGTGCACAACCATGCCTGGATAATTTTGTATTTTTATTTTTTTGTAGAAACAGGGTCTCCCTGTGTTGCCCAGGCTGATCTTGAACTGCTGGGCTCAGGAGATCTTCCCACCTTGACTTCCCAAAAGTGCTGGTATTACAGGCATGAGCCACTGTACCCGGCCTGTTCTTAGAGTTATCCTGGTAATCCCACCTAAAGGAAATACCTCTATTCCATTAACTCTCATACCATCTTATCTTTTTTTAGATGCTTCCTATATCTCTGCCCCATTCAGTGTAGTTCTATAGTTAACATTATAAACTCCTTGACGACAGGAGCTATTTCTACCCATATCGTATCCTTTCTTGTGCCCTGTACATAAAATATATTATTTGTTTATTGGTCGATGAAACAAACAAATGAACAAATAAATGAAGAATATTTGATTTTGAACCTTTCTGCCAAATGTAATAATATCCAGAATAATTTCTTATATTTAGAGCACTTTTTACAATCTTCATCATATTTTATCCTCATAATAACCTATTTAAGGAAAACAGGCTACCTCTTGTTTTTTGAGAAAAAGACTGAAAGGGCTGTGTTGACATGGGAGTCTGTCACTTTTTGATAAATGGAAGAATCCACATGACTTCCACAGTGATAGGTCAGTTCACATAAGGCTAGTGAATTCATTTGCAACTTAAGTGGACAACAAATCCCATTTTCTAAACAAAAGATACAGAGCTTAATAGGCTTCATGGTCACCATACACTTAATGTTGAAGGCTACATTTCAAAAATATTATGTAAGAACTTTGTAGTTGACATTTGGATGTCCCAGGGAACTTTTTGCTCCTTCTCAGTGATCATGAGACTGATCTTAAATAATACCTTTCCCCCAGTGCACTATTCTCTTTACAACGCTGTTTTTCCCAGAGCTCCTGTGGTCACAGGCTATAAATATTTATAATCTTCTCTTCCTTGTAGCACAAAGACTATTTCACTTCAAGGCCCCTTATCACTTACCAATGGTATAGGTTCAAGACTAAATAAAAAATGTTGGAGTTGTAATTATTATTTTTATATTCTTCATGATGTAGGAAAAGAGGGTAATTTGGCTGGTTTTAAAGATAAGAAATCTCAACTACATTTTTCTTTTTTTGCCTGTATGACACAGTTTCTAAATGTCAAAGTCAAAACTGAGTCTTTTCTCTAACATAATACGTTGCCATTAGCAGATTATAGTAATAGTAATTTTTATTTACTAAGTTCCTATGATGTTTAAGGCATTTTGTAAACATTATCACATTGCATTTTAACCGTAAGAGATAGACTTAAGAATCCCTATTTGAGAAATCAGAGGAAATAAAATAAGTTGCCTGGGTAGAAAATAACAGAGCCAGAATTCAAACTGTTATGCCTGATTTCAGAACCCTTGCTTAAAAGCAGTTTAACCAGAGAATTTTTAACACAACGTTTATATGATAATTCTTAAAATTAACTGTTTAGAACTTCTCCCCCTTAGCCTGTTCCTCTCCCATCTTCCCCATCTCAGGGACTAGTGCCTCCGCTTGAGCAATTCTCCTGAACCATCTCTTATTTGTCCCGCCCCACTGACACCAACCCTTACACAGCTCCCTGACTCTCTCCAGTCAGCCTGCTCCTCTCCATTGTTGCTGTCCACACACTTGTCCATACCTCTCACTCACAGATGCTGCCATCTCTCTCCCAAGGAACTGCAGTCACCTCCCAGCTCATGTCTACCTCTGCTCTTCACATTACTTCCATTCAATGCCATTCCACTAAATCTGTGTCATGCCTCTGAATCCTACATGCCCTTTACCCAGAACTGCCACTCCTATCTCAGTGTTGAACTTTCCCAATTGCTTTCTTCCTTTTGATTCCCAATGCTCTTGTTTTAAGTTCCTCCCCGATGCCAGCTTCATGTCCTCAGGGACTTTCCAAGTTCTGTTTCCTCTGCCTAAGAAGTGATTCTCCAATCCCTCCACACATTCTTTACCAGCTATTTTGCAATGTTCCTTAAAGACTCAGCCTAAATGTCTCTTACCCAGAGAAAACAAACTTCCATAGCATCCTATCTAGATTAGGTCTCCCTGTTTTACTCCCGCAGGGAGCCCTTACTTTTCCTTCATAGTAATTGTCACAGTTATAATAGTAATTTGTTGCTAAGCTAAGCTGTTGGTCTCTTTCATTAGACAATAAGCACCAGAAGGGCAGGGACGGGGGGACAAGGACATTATATATGCATTTTTACCACTATATGCATAGTATGTACCAGACACACCAAAAAAGTGTTAAATATTTGTTATCTGAATGAAATGCAGACAGCTTAAAAGCAGTGTTTCATCTAAATTGACAGTGCACGTTTAGTCTTCCCTGAAGAACTCCAAAGGTAGTAGTGAAAGATGCAGTAACGGCTTAAGTAAGCAATTTGTATTCTTATTCATCCTCTCTTTTCTTCCTTTTTTCTTTTGTTCCTTTTCCTTTCCTCTCTTCCTCTCCTATTCTCTCTCCTTCTTTTCTTTTCCCTTCTCCTCCCTCCCCTTATTGCCCTTCTTTCCCTTTTCTTCCCTTTCCTTACAGAAGCATTTCCTGCAGCTGTAGATAAAAGCATCAGGATGCCTGAATCTCAGAGCACCACATGGAAGGGTTTCAGGCCATTCATTGGCCCACACCAAGAGTTGACTTCCTACCTGAATTTTCATTAGCAATTTCCAGTGATTCAGGAGAACTGTTGCTCCAGAATCTAACAGTAAATCTTAGTCTGGAGATTCAGACTTTGAAGGGCTATAAGAGACATCCCCCAGAGAAGGTACAGTAGTACACAGTGACCAATCATTTCTCTCCAATTTTTCGAATTTTGGGAAGCACTGGGGTCAGTCTACAGTGGCCTGTATCACCTTGTGTTCATCCCTCCTATTTTAGATAACCCTTGTTGGAGCAAAATAGCAAATATGAGTCTTCATGATAGAAGTCCCTAGTTATATAGCTTTTGAAAGGTGCCCCGCAGTGGTATTTTGGCTGATCGAAAGCTGGGTTTTCTGTAGGTCTTTTAAGGAACGTAAATCTTGGTATCCATATTCGTGGTCCAGCCCCTGCCATATCCCCTATCTTCCACAGAGCCTGAGCCTTGTAGGTACTGGTAAAAGGAGATGCTCTTAGACTACCTTCAGGTGTGGCTTCAGATAAACATCATATATTTGAACAAGCTAAGTATCGAGACTACATTTCCAGCTCACTGGAGACTTTCCTTCTTGCACATTTACGTTTGTGGCTCTCAAGAGGTTAGAAAAAGAAACGTACTGAGCTACACACACTCTTTCAGAGAGTGGAAAGGAGTGGTTATCATTAACTCACAAGAATTGGTTCAAGTACTGAAGTCATATTTCAGCTACATTCATGTGAAATCCCGCCGGCCTTCGGCTGGCGCGCTTCGGTTCATCACCATTGCTTGCCCGCCGCCAAGGACTCCTTCAGTTTCACTGCACGGCATCTGAGATGTTTCAGCTGCCGGGAACTGCTTTGTGTGACTCTCGGACCTATGACTTCACAGAGGGGATTTCCTTAACTTCAACTCATCTGTTTAGTTCCTTAAAAGTCGATTTTGTGCTGAGTGGTACATTCGCCTTGTGGAATCTGCTTCCCTTACATTTAACTCTCCAAACAAAATTAGAGCAGGAGCTTGGTAGCCTTTCCTGCAGAATTCTCACACTTGGGAGGGGATGGGGGGGTGAGGCCTCAAGTAGATTTTAGTTTGGTCAGTCACGCTGAAGGTACTATTTGGCAGGAATATTCACTATGCCAGCTGTGAAAAAAAATAAAAATTTCATTTTTGTAATTTGTACAGTCCACATGCTCCACATGTAGATGTTTTTTTAATACCTTGCCCAAGATAGGAATTCATTAGTTATAGATTATAAAACTCAATCCATAACAGTATAGATAATCTAAAATTGCAGATAGGGTAATAGTGAAATAATTCACAACACTTAAAGCTAAGTAAGTGGAACGGCACATGCAGATGTAACTGATGACACACTGGAAGCTGTCTGGCTCGCTCCTGCTCTCCCTTCTGCTTCTCTCATAACTTTCTTTTAGGAACAACTTCACTGCATCGTACATGGCAGCAACACTAACTTAAAAGTTCTGGGGCCATATAAATAAGTAATTTAATTTTTTGGCTTAAGAGCCTTTTCTCCAGCTTTCTCTGGCCAAGTAAAGAAAGTGATTTTTCACATCAACTGGAAAACTAATTAAGCATCATAGATGGCATCGTTATTTATTCCCTAGGATTAACCCAGAAAGAAGTAGAGAAGAAAACTAACATTTTAATGTATACAGTTCATCTCAAGAAGCATTGTACAGATACTTTACACGTTGTATTAACTCTAATAGTTATAGCAACCCTAGGACACATATATTAAAATTCTTTTTATTTGTTTGCTTGTTTGTTTTTGAGATGCTCTGTCTCAAAAGAGCTTCTCTCTTTCTTACTCTTTCTTTCTTTCTGAGATGCTTCTTTCTTGCTTGCTCTGTCACCCTGACTGGAGTGCAGTGGTGCAATCATAGCTCATTGCAGCCTCAAACTCTTGGGCTCAAGCCATCCTCCTATTTCAACCTCCCAAGTAGCTGGGAATACAGGCGTGTGCCACCACACCAGGCTACCTTTTTTTAATTTGTTTTTTTAGAGAAAGACTCTCACTTTGTTACCCAGGCTGGTCTCAAACTCCTGGCTTCAAGCAACCCTCCCACGTCAGCCTCCCAAGTGCTGGGATTATAGGCATGAGCCACTGTGCCTGACCTAATATCCTTATTTTTAACAGACGAAGTAAACTGTGTCTTCAAGAAGTTAATTTATTCAAATTCACACAGACCATGTAGCGTTAAACCTAGGATTAAACCCAGATGAACCTCACAAATCTGACATTATACTCACAGAAGATTGAAAGAAACTATAGCAGATATATGAAACAATGTTTTAAGTATAGGTAAAAGTTTTGAAGGCAGAACAGATACTGGAATGTGACTTTATGTATTCTAAATTTAAGATTTTGAGTTCAAAGTGTAAGACTCAGTTAATATTCTTACAAAAACAAAAGTATTAACAGAGTGTTTAAAAATAAAAGTAGAACCTTATTATTTAAAATATAATAGTTTTAGGTTTAAGTACATTTAAATACATTTTTGAGCCTTACCCAAAGGAAAATCCCACAACATCAAATATTTAACATTAAGCGCCTAAGAGAGTTCTGAGTAAGAAGGAAGAAAGTGAGACAATGAATTAATTATCTACTGTTGTTTAATCATTCAGGTATTTTTATTGATTCAAGTTATGGTAAAGCTACTCAGCCTAAGGGAGTGAGGCATACTTTTCCTGGAATCCTCCTACCTCTTTTTTTACATATACCCAGAGGCATCCTCACAGATTCCCAGGCACTACACCTGCAGCCCAGATTTTCATAATGACATATTAGAATTCAGCTTTCCTCAGAAGAGGGGGGAGAGGAATAAGCAGCCGGGGAAAAGGAACACAGGTTTACTCCCAATTTGGAGTATGTGTTCACTTCTTAACATAATAAAGGTATCACAAGTGATCCTGCAGTGCCATCATTAAAATCAAGTTTTCATAATTAAAGTTTTAAAATGAAATGATCTGTTAACTCTTGCCCTTTAGCTAAGTCTCTCACCTTCCTTAATTCTATGGACATGGGCAAAATGTGCTCTACATGTAATTGGATTCCATAGATCAAGTTCTCCAGAGAACTACTTGGCTCTTCTTTCTGTGTACCACTTTAGGAAAGTTTTCTACCTTGGTCTTTTAAAGCATTTTAGGAGTTCCCTCAATTTCTGTTAGTGGTAGTATATCTTCCAGGGCATAAAGTGCCACTTATCACTTTCAAATACCCTTGCTGTCCAAAACGTAGTCCAAAAAACAGATGTCTATAGAAGACCTATCTCACTGCACAGTTGAAAATATGATGTTCAAAACATGCTTCTGAAGGCATATACAGTTCCATGGACATGGTGATCTACAAAGTTGTTAGCATACCACGATAATTGAATATTAGCATCATTTACTTGGACCACTCTATAATGCTAGGAGGCCTTCAGGATCTCCTTACCAAACTCGATTTGAGCCCCCTAATAGCAGATGACTCACTGCCGAGCAATCCTGCAGCCTAAAGTAATAATTCTCACCTCTTACTGAACATCAGAATCACCTACAGAGCACTTAAAATGCCCAGGTCCATCCCAGAGGGGTTTTGTGAGCAAGAGAATGGAATGATATATGTGTAAGCACTTTGTAAACTCACTATGAAAATGTAAGGCATATTAAATAGTAATTTGAAAGTAAGTATTCACCCATCATTCCAGCCCATCTAATTTTTTTCTTTTCTTTTTTTTTGTTTTTTGTTTTTTTTGAGACAGTCTCTGTCACCCAGGCTGGAGTGCAGTGGCACAGTCTTGGCTCACTGCAACCTCTGCCTTCTGAGTTCAAGCGATTCTCCTGCCTCACCCTCCTGAGTAGCTAGGATTACAGGCGCCTGCCACCATACCCGGCTAATTTTTATATTTTTAGTAGAGATGGGATTTCACCATATTGGCCAGGCTGGTCTTGAACTCCTGACCTCAAGTGATCCACTCACGCTGGCCTCCCAAAGTGCTGGGATTACAAGCGTGAGCCACCATGCCTGGCCTAGCCAGTCTAAATTCTTTGATTCTGACATCCAACTTATTTGCTATCCCTTCTAGCTATGTCAAATTCTAGCTATGTCAAATTCTTCTAATTGGAAATTGGAAATTTTATGTATTTTATGATTAATAAATGTGCATTTATTGAGGACTCAATTCAAGATCCTGGACTGTGTACTTATTACTTCTACACAGCGGTCACACTGGTCCCAGCTGGTGCCTCTCAGTGCCTTGGCTCTCTTGATTCCCTGGTCAGGCTTCCCGGTTGACAGGACATTGGTTATTTTCATACATAATCATCAAATTGTTATTCATTTAAAAAAAAAATCTAGTCCTGTCTTAAGGCCGGTATTTTTGTCTAGTAGTGTTTGGTTTTTAATTTTATGTTTACCTCCTATAAAAACCAAGGAGGTTGGTTAGAAATATAGATGCCTTAAATATTTCAAAGTATATTTTTGGCAACTTCCAAGTAAATTGGCTTTTAGGAAATCTGAGTGGTTGGTATTCATTTGTCTCATTTCAGATCTGGTTCTGAAAGAACTAGGATACTTTTTTTTTTCTTTTTTCTTTTTTTTTTACGTAAAGCCAACTGTAGCACAAGATGCCAGAGCATTTGCATCTTGCTGTTGAGCCATTAACTCTTCCTTACTGACTGTTCCTTCCCAGTCTTGGGAAGTTAAGAATCTGGGTAGTAGGAATTCCTTTTCAGACTGGCACACACTTGCTGCTACTTAAACAGTTTCTCCGCCTCAGAGAGCCTGATGGAGATTCATTCCATTTTTCCTGTGAATCACTTATCCAGCCCAGAAAAACCTGACAGTGACTATTTTTAGATTGAGGAGCAATCTGACTTTCTATAGAATGATGATAGGGAATGTGATGATTGTGCAACCACCACGTGTAATATACTGAATCATTTTAACAGGTAGGGCAAAGAATTTTTTGCCTTGGTGGCAAGTATTTTCATCTTTCCATTGGTAATTGTCACTTTAAATGCTGGATTGGTTTGACTATTTACACTTTTTAAAGCAAATGAGGAATGTAAACTTTGAGTTTCCTGAAAGATTGGTCCTCAAAGAATTATGCTCCCTTTTTTCTTTGTTTTTGTTTTTATTTTTTTCTTCAGCTTTTAAGTTCAGGGGTGCATGTACAGGATGTGTAGTTTTGTTTCATAGGTAAATGTGTGCCATGGTGGTTTGCTGCACAGGTCAACCCATCACCTAGGTATTAAGCCCAGCATCCATAAGCTATTCTTTCTGATGCTCTCCCTTTCCCCCAAGCCCCACCACTCTGACAGGCTCCAGTATGTGTTGTTCCTCCTCATGTGTCCATGTGTAATCATCATTCAGTTCCCACTTATAAATGAGGACATGCAGTATTTGGTTTTCTGTTCCTGTGTTGTTGTGCTGAGGATAATGGCTTCCAACTCCAGCCATGTCCCTGCAAAGGACATGATCTTGTTTTTTATGTGGCTGCATAGTATTCTATGGTGTGTGTGGACCACATTTTCTTTATCCATTCTATCATTGATGAGCATTTGGGTTGATTCCATGTCTCTGCTATTGTGAATAGTGCTGCAATGAAAATACACATGCAAGTATTTTAAAATAGAATAATTCATATTCCTTTGGGTATATACACAGTAACGGGATTGCTGGGTCAAATGGTAATTCTGCCTCTAGGTCTTTGAGGAATTGCCACACTGTCTTCCACAATAGTTGAACTAATTTACACTCCCACCAACAGTGTAAAAGCATTCCTTTTTCTTCGCAACCTTGCCAGCATCTGTTGTTTCTTGACTTTTTAATAATCGCCATTCTGACTGGTGTGAGATGGTATCTCATTGTTGTTTTGATTTGCATTTCTCTAATGATCAGTGATGCGGAGCTTTTTTTCATATGTTTGTTAGCTGCATGAATGTCTTCTTTTATAAATGTCTGTTCATGTCCTTTGCCCACTCTTTAATGGGGCTTTTTTTTTCTTGTGTATTTGTTTTAGCTCCTTGTAGATTTTGGATATTAGACATTTGTCAGATGTATAAATTGCAAAATTTCTCTCCCATTTTCTAGGTTGTCTGTTCACTCTGATGATAGCTTCTTTTGCTGTGGAGAAGCTCTTTAGTTTAATTAGATCACATCTGTCAATTTTTGCTTTTGTTGCCATTGCTTTTGACATTTTCATCATGAAATCTTTGCCCATGGCTATGTCCTGAATGATATTGCCTAGATGTTCTCCTAGGGTTTTTATAGTTTTGGGTCTTACATTTAAGTCTTTAATCCATCTTAAGTTAATTTTTGTATAAGGTGTAAGGAAGGAGTCCAGTTTCAATTTTCTGCCTATGGCTAGCCAGTTCTCCAAGCACCATTTATTAAATAAGGAATCCTTTCCCCATTGCTTATTTTTGTCAGGTTTGTTGAAAATCAGATAGTTGTAGGTGTGCGGTGTTATTTCTAAGTTCTCTACTATGTTCCATTGGTCTATGTGTCTGTTTTTGTACCAGTACCATGCTGTTTTGGTTACTGTAGCCTTGTAGTATAGTTTGAAGTTGAGTGGTATGATGCCTCCAGCTTTGTTCTTTCAGCTTAGGATTGTTTTGGCAATACAGGCTCTTTTTTGGTCCCATATGGATTTAAAACATTTTTTTCTAATTCTGTGAAGAATGTCAATGGTAGTTTAATGGGAATAACATTGAATATATACCATACCGTGGGCAGTATGGCCATTTTCACAATGTTGATTCTTCCTATCCATGGACATGGAATGTTTTTTCATTTGTTTATGTCCTCTCTGATTTGCTTGTACAGTGGTTTGTAACGCTCCTTAAAGAGATCCTTCACTTCCCTTATTAGCTGTGTTCCTAGGTATTTTATTTTCTTTGTAGCAATTGTGAATGGGAGTTCATTTATGATTTGGCTCTCTACTTGCCAAATCAGAAAGATTTGTTGTTGGTGTATAGGAATGTTAGTAATTTTTGCACATTGATTTTGTATCCTGAGACTTTGCTGAAGTTGCTTATCAGGCTTAAGAAGCTTTTGGGCTGAGACAATGGAGTATTCTCAATGCAGCATCATATCATCTGCAAACAAAGATAATTTGACTTCTCTCTTCCTATTTGAATACCCTTTATTTCTTTCTCTTGTCTGATTGCCGTGGCCAGAATTTCCAATACTATGTTGATTAGGAGTGGTAAGAGAGGGCATCCTTGTCTTGTGCCAGTTTTTAAGGTGAGTGCTTCCAACTTTTGCCCATTCAGTATGATATTGGCCATGGGTTTGTCATATACAGCTCTTATTATTTTGCTGTATGTTCTTTCAATACCTAGTTTATTGAGAATTTTTAGCATGAAGAGATGTTGAAGGCCTTTTCTGCATCTGTTGAGAAAATTATGTGGTTTTTGTCTTTAGTGCTGTTTATGTGATGAATCACATTTATTGATTTTCATATGTTAAACCAACCTTGCATCCCAGGGATGAAGCCAACATGATCATGGTGGATAAGCCTTTTGGTGTGCTCCTGGATTTGGTTTGCCAGGACTTATTTTATTGAGGATTTTTACATTGATGTTCATCAAGGATATTGGCCTGAAATTTTCTTTTGTTGTATCCCTGCCAGGTTTTGGCATCAGAATGATGCTGGTCTCATAGAATGAGTTAGGAAGGAGACCTTCCTTTTCAATTTTTTGGAATACTTTCAGTAAAAATGGTACCAGCTCTTCGTTGTACCTCTGGTGGAATTCAGCTGTAAATTTGTCTGGTCCTGGGTATTTTTTGGTTGGTAGGCTATTTATTACAGCCCAAATTTCAAAACTTGTTATTGGTCTATTCAGGGAATTAATTTCTTCCTTGTTCAGTCTTAGTAGGGTGTATGCATCCAGCAATTTATATATTTCTTCTAGATTTTCTAGTTTGTGTGCATAGAGGTGTTTATTATATTCTCTGATAGTTATTTGTATTTTTGTGGGGATCAGTGTTGATATCACCCTTATCACTTCTGATTGTGTTTACTTGATTCTTCTCTCTTTTCTTCTTTATTAATCTAGCTAGTGGTCTATCTATTTTATTAATTTTTTTTCAAAAAGCAGCTCCTGGATTCGTTGATTTTTTTGAAGGGCTTTTCACATCTCTATCTCCTTCGGTTCAGCTCTGATCTTGGTTATTTCTTGTCCTCTGCTAGCTGGGGGTTTGTTCATTCTTAGTTCTCTAGTTCTTTAGTTATGAAGTTAGGTTGTTAACTTGAGATCTTTCTAGGTTTTAGATGTGAGTATTTAGTGCTATAAACTTTCTTCTTAACATTAGCTGCATCCCAAAAATTTTGGTACATTGTCTCTTTGTTCTCACTAGTTTCAAAGAACTTCTTTGTTTCTGCCTCAATTTCGTTATATACTCAAGGGTCACTCAGGAGTAGGTTGTTAAATTTTCAGGTAGTTGTGTGATTTTGAGTGAATATCTTAATATTGAGTTCTAATTTGATTGTGCTATGGTCTGAGAGACTGTTATGATTTCAGTTATTTTCCATTTGCTGAGGAGTGTTTTACTTCCAATTATGTGATCAGTTTTAGAGTAAGTATTATGTGGCAATGAGAAGAATGTATATTCTGTTGTTTTTGTGTGGAGAGTTCTGTAGATATCTATCAGGTCCTCTTGATCCAGAGCTGAGTTCAAATCCTGAATATATTCACTAATTTTCTGTCTCAATGATCTGTCTAATATTGCCTGTCCGGTGTTAAAATCTCCCACTATTACTATGTGGGAGTGTAAGTCTCTCTGTAGGTCTCTAAGAACTTGCTTTATGAATCTGGGTGCTCCTGTATTAGGTGCATATATATTTAAGATAGTTAGCTCTTCTTGTTGAATTGAACCCTTTACCATTATGTCATCCCCTTGTCTTTTTTTATCTTTGTTGGTTTAAAGTCTGTTTTGTCAAAAGCTAGGGTTGCAAACCCTGCTTTTTTCTGTTTTCTATTTGCTTGGTAAATTTTCCTCCATCCCTTTATTTTGAGTCTATGTGTGTCTTTGCACATGAGATGGGTCTCTTGAAGAGAGCATACCAATGGATTTTGGCTCTTTATTCAGCTTGCCATTCTGTGTCTTCTAACTGGGGCATTATCCTGTTTACATTTAAAGTTAGTATTGTTATTTGTTAATCTGATCCTGTCATCATCATGCTAGCTGGTCCTAAAGTTTTTCAAACTTGTTTATGTGGTTGCTTCATAGTATCACTAGTCTGTGTATTTCAGTGTGTTTTTGTAGTGGCTGGTAATAGTTTCTCCTTTCCATATTTAGTGCTTCCATATTTAGGAGCTCTTGCAAGGCAGGCCTGGTGGTGATGAATTCCCTCAGCATTTGCTTGTCTGAAAAAGACCTTATTTCTCCTTTACTTGTGAAGCCTAGTTTGACCAGATATGAAATTCTGGGTTGGAAATTATTTTCTTTAAGAATATTAAATATTGGCCCCCAATCTCTTCTGGCTTGTAGGGTTTCTGCTGAGAGTTTCGTTGATGGGCGTTTCTTTGCAGATGACCTGTATATCCCTTTTAAAAAGTCTTCACATTAGTACTGACAATGGAGGGAGAGGCTTCCAGAGCTTGTGCAATGAGGGCCATGAAGGTATGTACAAAGTGTGCCCCCAGTCACTATGTCTGAGCTCAGAAAGACCTTTGCGAAATTTTGTGCCAGGCACAGTGACTCACACCTGTAATCCCAGCACTTTGGGAGTCTGAGGTGTGAGGATCACTTGAGGTCTGGAGTTTGAGACCAGCCTGGGCAACATGGTGAAGCCGTGTTTCTATAAAACAATTAAAAATTAGTTGGGTGTGGTGGCGCACACCTGTGCTGCCAGCTACTCGGTAGGCTGAGGTGGGAGGATCACTTGAGCCCAGGAGTTCAAGGATGCAGTGAGCTAGGATCGCACCATTTCACTATAGCCTGGGTGACAGAATGAGACTCTCACTCAAAAAAAGAAAAAATTGAGACCTGCTTTTTCTTACTGTCTGCTGAATTAGTTTGTTTTCACACTGCTGATGAAGACATACCCAAGACTGGGCAATTTACAAAAGAAAGAGGTTTAACTGGACTTATAGTTCCATGTGGCTGGGTAAGCCTCACAATCATGGTGGAAGGCAAGGAGGAGCAAGTCCAGTCTTACATGAATGGCAACAGGCAAAGAGAGAATGAGTAAGACACAAAAGTGGAAACCCATGATAAAACCCTCAGATCTCATGACACTTATTCACTACCCCGAGAATAGTATGGGGTAAACTGCCCCCATGATTCAATTATCTCCCACCAGGTTCCTCCCACAACATGTGGGAATTATGGGAGTACAATTCAAGATGAGATTTGGGTGGGGACACAGACCCAAACCATATCACCTGCTTTAAAAATTTGAAAACTCTTTGGCTACATGGAACAGCATTGAGACCCTAGAAATTTAAGTTGGAAGACTCTTATTAGTATTCTACAGAGTATATTTAAATATATATATATAAACCATTTTTATATACTGAAACCTGTCACATGAATTCTAACATGATTGTTTCATATATTCCCGTGGCAAGGGCATAAACTCTCTCACTTATTAGTTACTGAGCTTTACTTTTCCCTGAATTGAATACACAGTAAAACCACACTACGAGGGGTCAAGAAGGTCAGGGCAGTCTTAAAGAACAACAAAAAACTGGAGAACCTATACTGCTAGATATTAAGATATATTAAAAAGCTGAAGTAATTAAGACATTATGGTACTGACACACGAAGAAAAGACAAACAGGACACAATGTCCAGAAAACACACACACATATATACATATGTATCTATTCATAAATATATGAGTGATACATATGAATATATATATTAATCTGTGTGCATATATATATTCACCTGATTTGTGACACAGGTGACATTGTAATGCAATGAGGAAAAAGTAGTCCTTTCAAAAAATGATGATGGATCAGTTATATCCATGTGGAGAAAATATATTTTGACTTTACCTGACACAACACACAGGAATCAATTTCAGAGGGTTACTGATCTAAATATAAAATGAATAATGAAACCTGTAGAAAAAGCATAGGAGAACATCACCATGACTTTATAGTAAGCAAAGATTTCTTAAACAAAACATAAAGTTTAACTATAATATAAATAATGTAGAACTTCTCTTCATCAAAAAACACCTTCAAGCATTGAAATGGTAAGTCATAGAGGGAGGAAAGTATATTTGCAAATCACATATCCAACAATGACTCATACCAGAATATATATTTTTAAATTTTGTTTTAATCTTTAAAACTATTTTAATTATTTTTAAAATTTTATATATATACATACATATATATATATAAATTTTCAAAAAGCAATAAGCCAAACAACCTAATAAAAAATCAGGGAAAAGATCTGAACAGACCCTTCATGAAAGAGATTATTCAAATGGCCAACAAGTATATGAAAAATTGCTCTACTACATTAGTCATCAGGGAAATGCAAATTGAAAACACAATGTGATACCACTACACACTCAACTGAATGGCTACAGTGGAAAAGACTGACCACAATAAGAGGTGGTAAACATATAGAGCAACTGGAACTCTCATTCCCTTCTGGTGGGACAGCAAATTCATACAACTCTTTAGAAAACCTCTTTGACAGTATCTGCTGAAGCTGAGCATATGCACACCCTGTGACCCAACAATTCCAATCTTAGTTAGGGTTCCCACAGAAATGCATATCCATGCTCACCAAAGACAACTAGAATGTTCATAGCAGCAATATTTTTACTGATAATAATTGTACATAGTTATAGGGTACATGTGATATTTTGATACATGCATAGAGTGTATAATGATCAACTCAGGGTAATAGGTATATCTATCCATCACCTCAAACATTTATAATTTCTTTGTGTTGAGAACATTCTAAATCTTCTCTTCTGGCTGTTTTGAAATAGACAATGAAGTGTTGATAACTATAGTCACCCTATTGTGCTATCAAACACTAGAACTTATTCCCTTTATCTAAATGTACTTCGTACCCACTAAGCAACCTCTTTTCACACCCCCTCCCCTTCTCCTCTCCAGTCTCTGGCAACCACCATTCTTCTTTCTCCCTTCACAAGATCAACTTTTTTAGCTCCTACATATAAATGAGAACATCCAATATTTGTCTTTCTGGTGGAAGGCAAGAAGGAACAAGTCCAGTCTTACATGGATGGCAACAGGCAAAAAGAATGAGTAAGACACAAAAGTGGAAACCCCTGATAAAACCCTCAACTGAATGGCTACAGTGGAAAATGGATAGCGGTTACCTTTTGGATGGGGAGCAATGTAAAGGAGTAGGGGGATTATTTGATGCTGGTTATGTTCTATTTCTGGGTCTTGGTGTGGCTACACAGATACATTCAGTTTATGAAAATGTATCAAGTTGTAAACTTGTGATTTATGCATTATCTGCATGTTGATACGCTTCCATAAAAAGTTGTTAAAATACTATAACCTAATAAGCAGGGTACCAAAAATATCTGTCATGTAAAATAAGGGATCAAGTTATTCCAAAATTAATACAATTACCAGGGTGAGCCTGCTGCAGAGAGTGAGAGCCAATAATCAAACATGCTTTATCCAAACTCAAGTTAGCATGGGGTGTATTATTGAGTTTCACTTGCTTTGTACTCTTCTTGCAATGCAATAAATATTCATGCTGTGTCTCCTTTAACTCCCTGGGGAAAAGTTAGGATTTAAGATGAAGCTTATTTGAACATTGGAAGGTGCACTTTTGGGCGAGTCTTTCCCAAGCACTCTATTTCAATAGAAAAAAATAAATCAGCAATTTAAAAAATACTTTAAAAAATTTATTGGGGTTTAGTTTATCTGTAAAGGGTTGAAATTATTAGTAGCATTATATGAATAGGTACCATTAATAAAAATACCATTAACTAATGAGTAAGTTGAAAGGCTCCCAAAAGGTACTGTCTTATCTGAAGGAATGTAAGGCAGGCAAAGCTGATATTACCATTCACAGCCTTTTTTACCCCCCCCCCCCCCCCCCCCCCGCCCCTCGCCCTGGAGGTTCTAATCAAGCCTTGCACTGTGATTGAAATGCAGAACTCAGAAGTGGGAAAACTGATTAACAAAATAAAAATCCAGAGTGTTTCCCATGCCAACAGTCATCAGCATATCTTCTGTAATTATGTAGCCCATAAATCAACCCAGCATGCACGGGCTGCTTCACTCATGGTGTAAATATCTTAATGACTGAGATGTCTTTAACCATGAATAATTTACATCTGTATCATCCATTTTTCTCAACCATGCTTCATTTCAGCAGGATAAACTAATCTTCTGTCTAGGGATGGGCTCTTGATTATTTCTTCCTGATTTTTCCTCTATTTTTCTCATTTTGGCATACTCCAATTTTTCTCTTGCACTTTCTTAAATAAGAGTGCCCCATTTGTCCAGCCTGTCTGCCTGCCTTTACTTTTCCTATGCATCTTGTTAGACGTCTTGGAATAAAGCCAGGGCTTTTGGAATCCTACTTTTCATAAATCCCTCTGTGAATGGAATTGGGTGGCAGCTAGGGAAACAGGCTTAATACCACAAGGCAGTATGAGCTGCTTTAATGTTGTTGTGGGGAAACATTTATTATGGAAAGCAATTGCCAGAAAAGGCTAATGATCAATTAAACGTTAACATTTGTAGATCCCCTTCTGTGATGCAGAAAGTAACTGCCACATGGGTAATGCTGGAAAACAGTACTTGCTAAAATAGTTTTGTTGTTCTCCTAGAGCCTACTAAAATAAAGTCAGAGGAGAAACATTCCAATCAAATTCTATCTCATCTATTAAGCTCGTCCCAGCTGTGTCAGCTCATCAGGCTCAGCCTCCTCAGATGCCCAGAAGTCTCACTGACACTGCCATTCCCTTGACACTTATTGCTGTAGTTATTTGGTAATAATAATTGCTTTCTATAGCCCTTATGGACAGGGAGCATCAGTCACCTTCTGTGGATCTTTTCACATGCTTGAATAATTTTTCTAGAAACCTGGAAATCATATCAGATAAATCAATATTTGTTATTATTATTATACTTTAAGTTCTGCGATACATGTGCAGAACATACAGGTTTGTTACATAGGTATGCACATACCATGGTGGTTTGCTGCACCTATCAACCTGTCATCTACATAAGGTATTTCTCCTAATGCTATCCCTCCCCTAGCCTCCCACCCACCGACAGGCCCAGGTGTGTGATGTTCCCCTCCCTGTGTCCATGTGTTCTCATTGTTCAATTCCCACCTATGCGTGAGAACATGCGGTGTTTGGTTTTCTGTTCCTGTGTTAGTTTGATGAGAGTTAAGGTTTCCGGCTTCATCCATGTTCCTGCAAAGTACATGAACTCATCCTTTTTTATGGCTACATAGTATTCCATGGTATATATTCACCACATTTTCTTTATCCAGTCTATCACTGATAGATATTTGGGTTGGTTTCAAGTCTTTGCTGTTGTGAACAGTGCTGCAATAAACATACGTGTACATGTGTCTCTATAGTAGAATTATTTATAATCCTTTGGGTATGTGCACAGTAATGGGATTGCTGGGTAAAATGGTATTTCTGGTTCAAGATCCTTGAGGAATTGCCACACTGTCTTCCATAATGGTTGAACTAATTTACACTCCCACCAACAGTGTAAAAGTATCCCTATTTCTCCACATACTCTCCAACATCTGTTGTTTCCTAACCTTTTAATGATAGCCATTCTAACTGGCGTGAAATGGTATCTCATTGTGGTTTTGATTTGCATTTCTCTAATGGCCAGTTATCATGAGCTTTTTTTCATATGTTTTTTGGCCAAATAAATGTCTTCTTTTGAGAAGTGTCTGTTCATATCCTTAGCCCACTTTTTGATGGGGTTGCTTTTTTTTTCTTGTGAATTTAAGTTCTTTGTAGATTCTGGATATTAGCCCTTTGTCAGATGGATAGATTGCAAAAATTTTCTCCCATTCTGTAGGTTGCCTCTTCACTCTGATGATCGTTTCTTTTGCTGTGCAGAAGCTCTTTAGTTTAACTACATCCCATTTGTTAATTTTGGCTTTTGTTGCCACTGCATTTAGTGTTTTAGTCATGAAGTCTTTGCCCATATCTGTGTCCTGAATAATATTGCCTATGTTTTCTTCTAGGTTTTTTATAATTTTAGGTCTTACATTTAAGTCTTTAATCCATCTTGAGTTAATTTTTGTGTAAGGTGTAAGAAAGGGGTCCAGTTTCAGTTTTCTGTGTATGGCTAGCCAGTTTTCCCAATACTGTTTATTAAATAGGGAATCCTTCCTCCATTGCTTGTTTTTGTCAGGTTTGTTAAAGATCAGATGGTTGTAGATGTGTGGTATTATTTCTGAGGCCTCTGTTCTGTTCCATTGTTCTATATATCTGTTTTGGTACTAGTACCATGCTGTTTTGGTTACTGTAGTCTTGTAGTACAGTTTGAAGTCAGGTAGTGTGATGCCTCCAGCTTTGTTCTTTTTGCTTAGGATTGTCTTGGCTATATGGGCTCTTTTTTTGGTTCCATATGAAATTTGAACTAGTTTTTTTCTAATTCTGTGAAGAAAGTCAATGGTAGCTTGATGAGGATAGCACTGAACCTGTAAATAACTTTGGGCAGTATGGCCATTTTCACGATATTGAATCTTCCTATCCATGAGAATGGAATGTTTTTCCACTTGTTTGTGTACTCTCTTGTTTTCTTGAGCAGTGGTTTGTAGTTCCTCTTAAAGAGGTCCTTCACATCCATTGTAAGTTGCATTCCTAGGTATTTTATTCACTTTGTAGCAATTGTGAATGAGAGTTCACTCATGATTTGGCTCTCTGTCTATTATTAGTGTATAGGAATGCTTGTGATTTTTGCACATTGATTTTGTATCCTAAGACTGCTGAAGCTGCTTATCAGCTTAAAAAGATTTGGGGCTGAGTCAATGGGGTTTTCTAAATATACAATCATGTCATCTGCAAACAGAGACAATTTGACTTCCTCACTTCCTATTTGAATACCTGTTATTTCTTTATCTTGCCTGATTGCCCTGGCAAGAACTTCCAATACTATGTTGAATAGGAGTGGTGAGAAAGGGCATCCTTGTCTTGTGCTGGTTTTCAGAGGTAATGCTTCCAGTTTTTGCCCATTGAGTATAATATTGACTGTGGGTTTGAAATAAATAGCTCTTATTATTTTGAGATACGTTCCATCAATACCTAGTTTATTGTGAGTTTTTAGCATGAAGGGATGTTGAATTTTTTTGAAGGCCTTTTCTGCATCTTTTGAGATAATCACGTAGTTTTCATCATTGGTTCTGTTTATGTGATGGATTACATTTATTGATTTGCATATGTTGAACCAGACTTGCATTCCAGGGATGAAGCCGACTTGATCATGGTGGATAAGCTTTTTGATGTGCTGCTGTATTCAGTTTGCCAGAATTTTATTGAGGATTTTTGTCTCAATGTTCATCAGGGATATTGGCCTGAAATTTTCTTTTTTTGTTGTATCTCTGCCAGGTTTTGGTATCAGGATGATGCTGGCCTCATAAAATGAGTTAGGGAGGATTCCCTCTTTTTCTACTGTTTGGAATAGTTTCAGAAGGAGTGGTACCAGCTCCTCTTTGTACCTCTAATAGAATTCGGCTGTGAATCCATCTGGTCCTGGGCTTTTTTGGGTTGGTAGGCTATTAATTATTGCCTCAATTTCAGAACTTGTTATTGGTCTGTTCAGGGACTCGACTTCTTCCTGGTTTAGTCTTGAGAGGATATATATGTCCAGGAAATTATCCATACCTTCTAGATTTTCTAGTTTATTTGTGTAGAGGTGTTTATAGTATTCTCTGATGGTATTTTGTGTTTCTATGGGATCAGTGGTGATATCCCCTTTATCATTTTTTATTGTGTTTATTTGATTCTTCTCTCTTTTCTTCTTTATTAGTCTGGCTAGTGGTCTATCTATTTTGTTAATCTTTTCAAAAAATCAGCTCCTGGATTCATTGATTTTTCAAAGGGTTTTTTGTATCTCTATCTCCTTCAGTTCTGCTCTGATCTTAGTTATTTCTTGTCTTCTGCTAGCTTTTGAATTTGTTTGCTCTTGCTTTTCTAGTTCTTTTAATTGTGATGTTAGGGTGTCAATTTTAGATCTTGCCTGTTTTCTCCTGTGGGCATTTAGTGCTGTAAATCTCCCTCTAAACACTGCTTTAGCTGTGTCCCAGAGATTCTGGTATGTTGTGTCTTTGTTCTTATTGGTTTCAAATAACTTATTTATTTCTGCCTTAATTTCATTATTTATCCACTAGTCATTCAGGAGTAGGTTGTTCAGTTTCCATGTAGTTGTGGTGGTTTTGAGTAAGTTTCTTAATCCTGAATTCTAATTTGATTGCACTGTTGTCTGAGAGACTGTTTGTTATGATTTCCATTCTTTTGCATTTATTGAGGAGTGTTTTACTTCCAATTATGTGGTCAATTTTAGAATAAATGCGATGTGGTGCAGAGAAGAATGTATATTCTGTTGATTTGGGGTGGAGAGTTCTGTAGATGTCTATTAGGTCTACTTGGTCCAGAGCTGAGTTCAAGTCCTGAATATCCTTGTTAATTTTCTGTCTCATTGATCTGTCTAATATTGACAGTGGGATGTTAAAGTCTCCCACACTTATTGTGTGGGAGTCTAAATCTCTTTGTAGGTCTCTAAGAACTTGCTTTATGAATCTTGTATTGGGTGCATATATATTTAAGATGGTTAGCTCTTCTTGTTATGTTGATCTTTTTACTATTATGTAATGCCCTTCTTGTCTTTTTTGATCTTTGTTGGTTTAAAGACTGTTTTATCAGAGACTAGGATTGCAACCCCTGCTTTTTTGTTTTCCATTTGCTTGGTAAATCTTCCTTCATTCCTTTATTTGGAGCCTATGTGTGTCTTTGCACATGAGATGGGTCTGCTGAATACAGCACACCAATGGGTCTTAACTCTTTATCCAATTTGCCAGTCTGTGTCTTTTAACTGGGGCATTTAGCCCATTTACATTTAAGGTTAATATTCTTATGTGTGAATTTGATCCTGTCATTATGATGCTAGCTCAATATTTTGTCTGTTAGTTGGTGCATTTTCTTCATAGTGACAATGGTCTTTACAATTTGGTATGTTTTTGCAGTGATTTGTACTGGTTTTTCCTTTCCATATTTAGTGCTTCCTTCAGGAGCTGGCAGTCCTGGTGGTGACAAAAAATCTCTCAGCATTTGCTTGTCTGTACAGATTTTATTTCTTTTTCGCTTATGAAGTTATTTTGGCTGGATATGAAATTCTGGGTTGAAAATTATTTTCTTTAAGAATATTGAATATTGGCCCCCACTCTCTTCTGGCTTGTAGGGTTTCTGCAGAGAGATCTGCTGTTAGTCTGATGGGCTTCCCTTTGTGGGTAACCCAACCTTTCTCTCTGGCTGCCCTTAACATTTTTTCCTTCATTTCAACCTTGGTGAATCTGACAATTATGTGTCTTGGGGTTGCTCTTCTCGAGGAGTATCTTTACGGTGTTCTCTGTGTTTCCTGAATTTGAATGTTGGCCTGCCTTGCTAGGCTGGGGAAGTTCTACTGGATAATATCCTGAAGAGTGTTTTCCAGCTCAGTTCCGTTCTCTCTGTCACTTTCAGGTACACCAATCAAATGTAGGTTTGGTCTTTTCACGTCGTCCCATATTTCTTGGAAGCTTTGTTCATTCCTTTTTATTATTTTTCCTCTAATCTTGTCTTCACACTTTATTTCAGTAAGTTGATCTTCAATCTCTGATATCCTTTCTTCTACTTGATCAATTCAGCTATTGATACTTGTATATGCTTCTCAAAGTTCTCAAGCTGTTTTTCAGCTGCATCAGGTCATTTATGTTCTTCTCTAAACAGGTTATTCTAGTTAGTAGTTCGTCTAACCTTTTTTTAATGTTCTTAGCTTCCTTGCATTGGTTAGAACATGCTCCTTTAGCTCGGAGGAGTTTGTTATTACCCATCTTCTGAAGCCTCCTTCTGTCAATTCATCAAACTCATTCTCCATCCAGTTTTGTTCCCTTGCTGGCAAGGAATTGTGATCCTTTGGAAGAGACATTCTGGTTTTTTGAATTTTTAGCCTTTTTGCACTGGTTTTTCTTAATTTTCATGGATTTATCTACCTTTGATCTTTGATGTTGGTGACCTACGGGTGGGGTTTCTTTGTGGACGTCCTTTTGTTGATGTTGATGCTATTCCTTTCTGTTTGTTAGTTTTCATTCTAACAGTCAGGCCCCTCTGCTGCAGTTCTGCTGGAGTTTCCTGGAGGTCCACTCCAGATCCTGTTTGCCTGGATATCACCAGTGGAAGTTGCAGAACAGCAAAGATTGCTGCCTGTTCCTTCCTCTAGAAGCTTCATCCCAGAGGGGCATCCACCAGATGCCAGCTGGAGCTCTCCTGTAAGAGGTGTCTGTCAACCCCTGCTGGGAGTTGTCTCCCAGTCAGGAGGCACTGTCCCTTCAAGGAGCCCACTTGAGGAGACAGTCTGACCCTTAGCAGAGCTCAAGTGCTGTGCTGGGAGATCTGCTGCTCTCTTCAGAGCCAGCAGGCAAGAATGTTTAAGTCTGCTGAAGCTGCACCCATAGCTGACCCTTCCCCCAGGTGCTCTGTCCTAGGGAGATGGGAGTTTTATCTCTCAGCTCCTGACTGGGGCTGCTGCCTTTCTTTAAGAGATGCCCTGCCCAAAGAGGAGGAATATAGAGAGGCAGTCTGGCCACAGCAGCTTTGCCAAGCTGCAGTGGCCTCCACCGAGTTCGAACTTCCCAGTCGCTTTGTTTAGGCTGTGAGGGGAAAACCACCTACTCAAGCCCCAGTATTGGGGGACGCCCCTCCCCCAACCAGCTCAAGCATCCCAGGTCGACTCCAGACTGCTATGCTGGCAGCGAGAATGTCAAGCCAGTGGATATTAGCTTGCTGGGCTCCATGGGGGTGGGGTCTGCTGAGCTCCCTGGCTTCAGCCCCCTTTCCAGGGGAGTAAATGATTCTCTCTCACTGGTATTCCAGGCACCACTGGGGTATGAAAAAAACACTCCTGCAGCTAGCTCGGTGTCTGCCCAAGTGGCCGCCCAGTTTTGTGCTTGAAACCCACAGCCCTGGTGGCCTAGGCACTGGAGAGCATCTCCTTGTCTGCTGGTTGTGAAGGCCACGGGAAAAGCGCAGTATCTGGGCCAGTGTGCACCATTCCTCACAGCACAGTCCCTCACAGCTTCCCTTGGCTAGGGAGGGAGTTCCCCAACCCCTTGTGCTTCCCAGGTGAGGCAATGCCCCACCCTGCTTCAGCTTGCCCTTCATGGGCTGCACCCACTGTCTAATCAGTCCCAATGAGATGAGCCATGTATCTCAGTTAGAAATGCAGAAATCAGCTGCCTTCTGTGTTGATCTTGCTGGGAGCTGCAGACCAGAGCTGTTCCTGTTTGACCATCTTGCCAGCCACCAGATAACTCAATATTTTCATAAGCATTTTGACCATATTATATTAAAGATTTCATTGGGCAGGAAGAGAGGAATTGCAAACAGTACATTAAAAAGAAAAAAAGTAACTAGAAACTTAATGAGATTCAACAGAATATATTTCTGTAGTGGAATACAGGAGTTCAACACTACTCCCCACCTTCTTGGCATGGGATCCCAAGGGGTTACTTGAAGGAAAGAAAGAATAGTGAATGTTCATCTTTGCATCCCCACTACTTTTCAATGTACATGGCATATAGTTGGCAGTCAGTAAATATAGTTTTTAAATTCATGTTGTTGGATGGATGATGACTTAGAAAGTCTACTTCCGTGGAACTATGAGGTGGACAGCCTTCTATCCTAGCAAGAATATAATTAGGCTTCCCCAGCCTCCTGAGAGTACATTAATGCTGCTGCTGATTCATCTGATGCCCAAAGCATATGGATCTGGTCCTAGTCACCTACGTAAAATGCCACCATACGAGTGCCTCATCACAGGGGACTTCCTTGAATTGTCTAATATCCAGCTTCTTTTCAAAACCTAAGCGAGAGAAAAGATTGACATCTAACAAAGATCCCAAGAGACATTCAGTCTGTTTACCCTGGGATCCACCTTTACATCATGTTGACCAATACATTATCTCGTCCCATTCTAGAGACACCATCATTGATTTGCTTTTTAATCTTATATCTCAACCTTGATCAAGGAACAGCTGTTGGAAACTACCTCTGCATCCTATCATAAAATGTGTTGAGGGCGTTATCCATTATGTCATTTACCACCATCTATATATAAAAGCCCATGAGAGAGGTATCTTTAGCGCTTCCTGCTAGAATCATCTTTATTTCCACCACAGGGACTAGTAGACGTCCTCCTTTCCAATAGTGAGAACTGCATAATTGATTATGTTTTCTTTATTATTCAGGTTTCTGGGAAATTGAGTCATTCTTTTTATTGGAGCAAAATTCACATAACATACAAATAATCATTTTAAAGATACAATTCAGTGGCACTTAGTACATTTACAGAGTTGTGCAAATATCCCCTCTGTCTAACTCCAGCACATTTTTATCATCCCAAAAGGAAACCTTATATCCATTAAGCAGTCATTTTTCCCTCCCCAGCAACCCTGGCAACTACTAATTGTACTTCTACTTTCTGTACCTATGGATTAACTTATAGTTCAGTGTCATGCTTGCAGTGCAGTCAAACTCTATTAACCCTTGGGGTATGGCATTTGTAGACTCTTTCTTCCTGGTTGTTTCCTTATATTACTTATTTTGTTTCAAGCAAACAGCCTCAAGATTTTTGTGTAAAGATGAGTAGAGATATACACAAATAAGAATATCCTCCTTTTTACCTCCAGAGCCACTTGCCACCCTTCTTGCTGCTCTGCCATGACCTATATGGTCTACACTATGGGCTCTCAAGCCCTCTGGCTTCCAGTTGAGTTTGGCTAATAGGAAATGATGGCAGTCGATCAGGGGAAGGGAGGACAATGATGAAAAGTATTACTCTCTCAACTTCTTCCTTGTGGGTTCACTGAAATTGGTCCCTTGACTGAAGGTCCCAGCTCATGTCAAGGAGCCCTCATCACTTAGGTCCTTCCAAATCCTGGTTCTACTAGCAATTCTATTCTTTGCCTTTTCAGGCTTAGTAGGGTACGATCCCTATTATTTCTGGCCCCAGAGTACTGTATCATCCCTTGTAGTTTCCCTATAAGCTTCTCCCACTTTTCTAAGTTGTTCGTTTATTAAACTCTTCTCAAGTTATCCTAATTTGAGTGTGTCATGTGTTTCTTGCTGGGACCTGACTTAAACAGCATACTCTACCCCATGGTTCTGTTCAGCTGTCAGTCAACATAATTTGCTCAGAGTCCTCTGCAGATGAGCAGGTCTGGTAGATTCTCCTAGAGCCAAACAGTGTCCTCTTCCTCGTGTCCACTGCATTCACATAGGGTTCTATTAAGGTGTATAACAGGCAGGTTGACATGGTTTGCAGGCCAGGGCCATAATCCCTGAGGATGTGACATTTGAGCAGAGCAGTTGTTTAAAAAAAAAAAAAAAAAAAGGAGCTGAAGGAAGGGACAGGAAGAGGTGGGGCATTCTGGGTAGAGAGAACAACCTAAATGAAGGCACTGTAGCAGGGATTGACAGCATTTTGAATAACTAAAATAGGAGTTCAGAACTGGAACAGAGAGAAGCAGGGCAGAATGGTGGAAGATAAAACTGGTAAAGGAAGCAGAAGCCAGATCGTACAGGTCCTTGTAGACCATGTTAAGAACCTGTACTCCGTTACCAGAACAGCTGTTTTAAGGTTTTAAGCTTGGGATTAACGCGATGAGATATTCAATTTAAAGGATCACTCTGGATTGGGGAAGGTGAAGGGCATGAGAGGATGTGGGGAAATCAGATGATGGTAACTTGGGCTAAAATGGTGATCGTGAAGATGGAAAGAAAGGATGAAATTGAGAGCTATTTAGGGGGTAAAATCAAGAGAAATTTATAAAGATCTGGGAGAAGATGGGACCAGGGATGGTTCTTAGGTTTCTGGTTTGTGTGATGGAGTGCAGCATGAACCCACCACTGGAGAAGGAAACATGCAGAAGCAATGGAGTAGGGTGGTCTCACTCTTCAGTTTGGGACATATGTCGATGTTCCTAGGAGACGTCCAAAAATTGTTCTCAGTGACAAATATGAGCTTGGGGGAATGATGTGTGCTGGATTTAAGAGTGACTGAGGTAAGTGAAACTGTGGGCTACTGAGGTGAGATAATATAAGACTGAGCTTCTGTTAACTACTATCAATAAGCCCTGATTGTCTTTCATGAGATAAGCACCCTTTTTTCTTCATCATCATTTTTTTCTGGTTAGATTAGGACCTTACTATGATAGAATCTTGCTAGAAAGTTGTAGTTGTGCCCTGGAAACTTCTTAATGTGGAAGCTTCATATTATGTGATGTCTCTTTGAAGGTGGAAGATATCCCTCCAAACTCAGTCTTTAAAGGATGTTATTATTGTCATCCAAATATTTAAAGATCTGAGGATTTTCATCCCACCTTTATAAACATCAGTTATCAGGAATCACTTTTCTATCTAGCAGCTCACCTCTTCTGTTGATTTGTAGGATATTGGGATTTAGATTCTAGCTAGTGTATATTTTCATAAAGTTGGTTAACCTGCCTTAACTTTCTCTGGAGAGCTACTTAACTGGCATCATTATTTCTCTGTAGATTCACAGATTGTCATGACTAGGGAAGTTTTATTCAAATCTCTTCATTTTACAAGTGAAGAAAATGAGGTGTAAGGGAGACGATGGCTCGGGCCACATGCTGAGTTGATGATATAGCAAGAACCACCCTCTAGCTGGTCCTCAGCTCCAGCCTTGAGTCCCGTATAACACCACACTGCCTCTTCCCTTAACCATGACTTTGAATTAGTCTTATCCCAGAACTGTAAAACTTTCTACTTTAAGTTTTAAAAGAGATTCATTAATTGCATATTTGCATCTCCCAAATGAAAATATTGCACTTGTTGTTTTTTCAAGCCTTAATGGGGCAAGTTGTACTTGAAGAGAGACTTATTCTAGTTTCCAGTCACAGAAGCTACTGTAGAAGCTGTGGATGCTCTCTCTCTCTCGCCCTCTAATTTAATGATGGCAGAGGATCTGGCATCCTTTTCCTAAGCTTCTTAATATTCCTACTCCTGTCATTTCTTTCTACCAGAACAATTTCATGTTAATTCTTCATGATCATTGGAACATTAAAACCACCAAAAAATATAAGTTTTAATACTTTGACAAATATACAGGCCAGCAGGAAAAAAAAAAAAAACTAAAGGGTTTATATTTAAATACCTTTTGAATAACCTGATGACCTCTTTAAAAACTCTCATGTGTAATCATGATTTAGTACTTTTTAGAAAAGTGAATACTTTGTGTGAGTACTGAGTAATGATTGGTTGTAGTTTTATAAAATTTACACCTGCAAATACCTACTTTAAATAGCCACTTCTTATAATAATAGTCCAAGACAGATACATTGGCGCAGTCCTCTCAAATGAAAAGGCCTATTAGAATACCAATTCAGTCATTGTATCAAAGACCCAAACTCACAATGCTCACATAAAGATGATAGAAGTTTCTTTCTCAATCTCTTGAGAAATCTGAAGATTTTAGGAACCTAGGCTTCATCTATCTCATGGCTTGATGCTCTTGTCTGCATGATTGAAGATGGCTTACCAGTTCTGAGCCCACATTTCACCAGCAAGGGGGAAATGAGGGAGAGGGGGGAACAGCCATTCTTTTTAAGAGCACATCCTGAAACATGTCACATCTCACTTCCCATTGGCTGGAACCTGGTCCTATGGCTACACCTTGCTGCAAGGGAGGCTGGGAAATGTGGTTCTTAACTGGGCAGCCATTTGCTCAGCTAAAACTTAGAAACCCTATTACTGACAAAAGAAGGGAAGATGAGATATCAGGGAACACCTAGCAGTTTCTGTCATTTCTAAAAGAGATTAAGTAGTAAGTAATCTAGAAACTTTATCATTTTCACCTGTTAAGCAAAATAAATTTATCTTTAGACATGACAAAACCATGAGGAAGAAAATAAGTGATTGTCACCCCACAAACATACCTGTTAAAATCCAACAAGACCATGGAGAGTGGGTTTGAGAAATCAAAATTAGTCATTCTAAAGTTCTAGAAAGGTAATGTGAGAAAAGGCCCTGGTAGGCCAGAGCTCATGTGGGGTTTGGCTGAGCAGAAAAAGGTTGCTTTGCAGCATGCTTAAGGAACAGAAGGAGGAAGGCCAACTGCTGGGGGTGAAGCCAGAAGCATCACATTGTGTGCACTGAGCTCAACCACAGATCTTCTTTAAAATTGAGAGGTGGGCAAATTAACCACCTTAGTGACAGAAGGACAACTAAAACAGAGGCTGCAGGGACTGACAAGGATTCTTTACTAGGGTCTCCTGACTGAGACGCATGAGGTGCAAACTACCATTGCACATAGGCACGGGGCCCACTCACTGAAAACTCCCAGGTGAGAGTAAGGCAGGACGCACGATGACCAGGTGAGACTCTGGAGAGAAACAAAGCAGCAAATGAGGGAGAAGGAGAGAGAGAAGCCAGGACATTGTCATTGGTCCTAGTCTGATGTCAGGAGATCAGGGAAATTAATACAGCAAGGTGAGTGAGAGCAGAGAGTAGCATCCACCATAGTTAGGTTCATGGGCAAATCAACCGTAGGATCTGGGGTAGTTGTAATACCCCAGAGCCAAAAACTCTTAGTAGATTAAGACCTTTGGCTTCTTGCAGATATTATTAATGAAACTCTGCTTGCTCTGGAATTGACAGGAAGAGGTATAGGCCCTAATGATCTCTTAACCTTTTTAAGGACTAACATTTCAATCTTACCAGTCAGGAAACATGGTGTTAATACATGCAAGAATCCTTAGCACTGGATATGCATGTTGTTGACCTGGATATTGTCATCTTTACTTTAAGAAATAATTTATCTCAAACTGAAGATGGCTCTCTCCCATGGACCTTTCAGCTTTATGACTCAATGCATATTACCTGAGCTTCAGCAATCAGAATACAGATTTCCTATTTCACTATATCTGAGTGGGGCCTTGATGATAAAGATGTTCTTACAGAAAGGCAAAATTGTATTAATGGAGTGTCAAACATCAGAACAGTCGAAAATTAGAAAAGGATTACAGACCCAATATGCAGTGTTGAAAAATGAGATGACTCAAAGGCTTGAGGTCATAATATAGCAATAATGAAAATATCCTATATGTGTAACAAAGTGCTTTGTTCATTGGTTTGGTTTTAATAAACATTGTGGAAAAGATATCATTTTATAGGTAAGCAAGCAGGCTTAGAAAGTTTTAGTATTGTTAATTGTCAATTTTGTCAAAATACAATAAAAAGACAGTTTTAGTAACTGGTCTTGTCTTAGATACCATGACACAAATATTGTGAAAATGGGAATTGAATCCAGATGTTTTAATTCCATGTCCCAGACTCTTTCCCTTGTGTCGTGTGGCTCTTCTGAGCTTTAAGCAACATCATGAACTTTCTCATTTGTTCATGCATTCATTCTACAACTATTAGTGGCATACCTCCGATGTGCTAATCATTATACCAGGCACTGAGAATGGTGTGATTGACAAGACATAGTATCTGCCTTCAAGCATGCTTACAATCTGCCAAGGAACACAGGCACATCATCCATACTGGCCACTATGAACCAGTGAAATGTATGCTACAACAGCAGGAATACAGCAGACTGTAGAAGCACATGTGAAAGTCATCTTACCAAATTACGACTTAGGCTTCCCAAGGAATTCATGTTGGCATTGAGTCCACGAATGTTAGAAGGAGCTGAAGGAACAAAGAATGTTCCAAGTCAAAAATAAAGCATATATGAAGTTATGCTTGAGAGGGAGGTGATCCTAAGTGAGTTCCAGAGGAGGGAAAGACCCCAAAACTTTACAAATTCAACTTAGTGGACCATTCCTACTACTTGGCTAGAGACATCATCCATCCATCCATTCTTCCAATCATCTATCTACCCATCCATTCATCCTTCCATCCATCTTGTCATTCTTTTATTTATCCACCCACTCATCCTTCTTTCCTTTCTCCCTCCTTTCCTCCCTCCCTTTCTTTCTTCCTTCCTTCCTTTCTTTCTTCCTTCCTTCCTTTCTTTTTTATATCCATCCTTTCATCCATTCATTCATCTATCCATCTATTTATTCCTGGTAGGTGCTAAGATATTGATTGAATTAAGTAATTAATTTAAAAAACTTTTACTGAAAGACCTAGTATATGCTAGGCATTGTGCCAAGCACTGTGGAGGGGATAAAGATACAAGAGATATTATCCCAAGTGACATGAACCTTAAAATCTCATTGAAGAGATGAACATTACACATACATTAATACAGTACAAGCTGAATGGAACAGGTGTGTTAAGAGGTGCCCTATGAATTTATCATTGCCTGTGGGGATATTATATGGAGGGAAATGTAAGTATCAGTGATAAAACTAACAAGCTAATATCAAACTGAATATTCTTCATCTTTTTCTTTTATGTCTTTGCTTATTTGTTTTATTTTGTTTTGTTTTCTGAAATTTGTTCTTTGACAGATTCTGTGGCAACAGCATCCGGGCCACTACTAGTTGAAGTTGCCAAAACTCCTGGTGCCAGCCTTGGGGTTGCCCTAACTACCTCGATGTGCTGTAACAAACAAGTCATTGTCATAGACAAAATCAAATCTGCAAGTATTGCAGACAGGTAAGTATTGTAGAAAGTGCCTACTTTTCCACCAGGCGTGGTGGCTCATGCCTGTAATCCCAACACTTTGGGAGGCTGAGGCGGGCGGATCACCTGAGGTCAGGAGTTCGAGACCAGCTTGGCCAACAAAGTGAAACCCCATCTACTGAAAATACAAGAAATTAGCCAGTCGTGGTGGCAGATATCTGTAATCCCAGCTGCTCAGGAGGCTGAGGCATGAGAATCACTTAAACTCAAGAGGCAGAGGTTGCAGTGAGCTGAACCATTGCACTCCAGCCTGGGCAACAAGAGCAAAACTCCATCTCAAAAACAAACAAACAAAAAAAAAGTGCCTCTTTTTCAAAAGTGCATGTGTGCAATTTTAAGTATATATAAACACATATGTACACACACTTGTGATACACATATACACATGCATAGACACATACACATACACAAACACACACACAGTTCTCTTGCCAGTTTATACAGGTTTCACACAGAGAAGCAAGTTACTGTTGTAGGGCTTAAAAATTCACCTATGTGTCAGCCACCCCATAATGTCACTTCACCTCATCCAGATGTTTGGTGGTTTGGTGTGGCCTTTAGCCACCAAAAAAAAAAAAAAAAAAAACAAGCAACTAAGCAAGTTTTCTTGCTGTGTCGTAGGGCACTAGCCTGTTCTTGATGTAGGGTAACGGAGTAGATCTTTATTAAACCCCGTGCAGAGCAGTGATGGGTTTTCCTGAATTGTTGACAATTAAATCCTGCTACCATAAAATCTGATTTCTTTGTTTCTTAAATAAATAAAACAATACTTTTTAAAATATTTTTTACCTAACTTGAAAAAAGTCCTATACTCTCATAGCATGTAAATCTTAGGATTTTACAACCTTCGAGGGTCTCTTAAAATATTATTCGCTTCAATGCTACAATAAAAATGAAACTTCATGTTTCTAATTAATGTTTTATACTTGCAAGGTAAAAGGGGAAGGAAAAAAAGACTACCTTTCCATCTAATAAATTATTTTACAGCTCCTGGTAAGAAAAACCTCATCTCCCATAGCTAAAGCACTCCAAGTGCAAAAAATGTGGAATTACGTTTTTAGTTGGAAGAGATGACTTGAAATGCTTTTGTCTTGAGAAATAGACTATTCACACTGGGAATTTATAGATATACTGCACCTGAATGACCAGTCTCCCCTGTATGTTTCCAGCCCTCTTCTCTATGTGCCCCTCAACCTGCCTGGAAAACCTCCAGCCATGGTGCAGTGAACTGCAGCAACCCCCAGTAGTGTGGTCAGTCTATAGCTCCACTGTGGTCTTACCTGACATTCAGTCCTTATCAGTGACAGCCATTGATCCAGGGGTGTTCTCCAGTTCAGTGGCGCAGAGTGCTTTAATTTTCTCCCTCTGTTTTTTCGCATTCTGCAGGGGGTAACCAGTTTAAGGAGCTGTTCATTTGACTGGTATGTGGAGATGCTGATGGCTGTGCCAACTTTTCTCAACTCATCCAGTAGCCAGCTCTTGAGCTCAGCAAGATGTAGCAGCCAGCCCCTTCCCTGCCCCCATCTTTCCCCTTGACTCACCATGCAGGCCTGGTTTTATTACTCACTTGACTCCTGCATAATTTCTACCATTATCAAGAGCTTTTACACTAATACTTGTTCAACTCCAGAATAATGTAATAATAAAGAACTGGTGATCTTGGAGCTTGTGTGAGGATTCCAAGGAAGTATTACTGAAATCGCGCCAAGTTATTTTTCTTCACACATAAAATAGACCCTATTCCAATTCTGAGAGTCATGTTTGAGATTACGAAGATTTACCAACTCATGTTTACAGATAGAAATGCCTAGAACAAACAAACACAGACAAAAGTCCAGGGGAAACATTTTCCTGTTTTTCCCTTTCCTCTTGCTCACTTTCCCTCAACTTTCCACACAAGCACTCCAAAATAACATTTTTTTTTTTTTTTTTTTTTTTTTAGAGAAGGACAAGAGAAAACATTTCCTTGAATTTTTCTGTATTTTCCACAAGGTTTTACCTCCTTATTCATATTCAAGGTACTTAAAATTTGACAGATGGTGTTTCCTATAACACTCAAACTTTTCTTTCTTTTTTTTTTTAAGTAATTGAAAACTGTGTGAAAGTTTAACTATGAGATACATGAAAGTCAGATTCCAAAGAGGTAGGCACCACCTCTTACTGAGTATTTCTCCTTTCCGTAGATGTGGCGCATTGCACGTGGGAGATCACATCCTCTCCATCGACGGGACCAGCATGGAGTACTGTACACTTGCAGAAGCAACCCAGTTCCTGGCCAACACCACTGACCAGGTCAAGCTTGAGATCCTTCCCCATCATCAGACACGGCTGGCCCTAAAGGGGCCCGACCATGGTGAGATATCTACCTGGATCAAGCTCTTTCTCTGGCCCTCACAGTGTTGCTCCCTCTAGCAGAGTTACTTTTTTTTTTTTTGAGACGGAGTCTCACTCTGTCCCCCAGGCTGGAGTGCAGTAGCATGAGCTCAGCTCACTCCAACCTCCACCTCCTGGGTTCAAGCCATTCTCCTACCTCAGCCTTCCGAGTAGCTGGGATTACAGGCATCCACCACCATGCCCAGCTAATTTTTGTATTTTCAGTAGAGACAGGGTTTCACCATGTTGATCAGACTCATCATTTCTTTTTAAAACAAGGTTGTGTTTGTTTACTCAAATTCATCTTCCAAAGTCTTTTTTCCAAGCCACACATAATTTACTTGAAACCATAACATCAAGGAAAAAATTTTCAGGCTAGTGCTATTTAGTATTTTTTTCTTTACAAAGTCTTTGGTGCAAATTGAATGTGCAGAGAAGGCAAATAATTTGACTTCCTGGTATTCATTTTGAATTTCCAGTCTAGATGAAGGCCAACGAAGGCAAATAGTAAAACTCTCACTTAAAAATAAATAAGCAAAGTGGATTTTGATGGCAGAACCTTCAAATATTTGGCAGGAATCAGAGGGAACCAGTTATGTGAAGCATTAGTTTTCAATATATTTTGTCTTTTGCCAGTGTAGTTTTTTTCTTAGGATAGAGAACAACCTGCGTGACCAAAAATCTTGTCTGGGAGAATCAGAATATTTGACTCCATTTATTCAATAAAAAGTGTCAGCTGAAGGTATCTGCATTTTCACTCCCTTGAAATTCACGGATACATTTGCCAAGTGTTTACACCATCTACCTAGGCATCTTTAGGCAAAACCTGGTACGAGATAGGGGTCTTTGAGCCCCAAATCAAATGAAGTCAAGTTCTCCAGTAGGATCTTTGTTCCTACTCCTTCTCCTGCCCTATTCCTTAAACCAAACAGCATTCCTTTGTACTCCTTGAAATTAGAGGCCTCACTAGTATTGTCAGGGTGGCCTGAAGGAGGATAATGCATTTCTGTATGTTTAGACACCGTGCAGTTTTCTCTGAAATTGAAATTTTGCTTATAAGGGGGTCATTTGTATTGTGTCTCCCACCTTCTAAAACGCACTGTACTTCTCCACAGTCTGGAGTGGGGGGAAAGAGGGACCAGATAATTTTCATACTAAATCAGTCAGCTGGATGTAACCTTTTTAATTAAATGGAGCTTAGACAGCCCTGAAGCTAATGAAAATCTCTAGTACAACATTACCCTTATCAGATTTTAATTTTACACATTGGAGTAGAGAAATGGTGCAGCATAGGCAGGTTATGAAAAGAAAATCAGCATCACAGTATTGGAATAGAAATGCAAACAGCCGTGGGAAGGTGCTGTTCACAAGGATGCACACCATTCCTATCAGGAGGCCCCGTGGGCCCTTCCTGCACTCTGGCAGAGAGGAGAGATTTCTGAAGCTGTTTAAGTTTCTTTAAATTAACTGGCAGTCATCACTGGATTTGAAGCACAGTAGCCATAAGAATGCACACTGTAGTGCTCTCTCAGCATGGGGTTTTGCTTGCTAAATTCTGGTATCAGCGAATCGGAAATGCATACCACACCCTTTTAAAATGTTAGCGTCTTTAGCAACTTCTTTTATTTTTCTTTCGTTGGCCCTATATATAATTCATAAATAATTCAAATGTTTTCAGCTCATGGAATATTAAACTTTTTAACCTGCCAAAGCAACTTAAGATTAATTTATGTACTAAAATATATGGACTAAGAATGAATTTTGCCTTTATTGTGGAAAACCTGATGTTGTTTGTGTTGCAGGGATAGGAAGCTGATAGAAGTTTAAGTAATTCCAGCTTCCACTTCTGACTCCATCATCTACATTTACTGAAAGTTGTTCACTGTCTTTCTTATCAAGCAGGGATTTCCTCTGTATTGCACATGAAAATCAGACTTGCATTTCTAAGAGGAAATACATTTTGGCTCCTAAACATAATTAAATCATGGTAAAGAAGAAAAACAAACACAAAATTATTATTATGTTTACAATTCTCAAATTTACATTTCTGACTAATGGAGTTTTACATAGTTTTACCCTTTCTCCACAAGAAAGTTCTGATTGTTTTTTTCAAGATCTCTGATGCCTGAACAGTGTGTCTCTCAACACACTTCCCAAATTTCCAGGTTTTGTTAGCAGCAAAGCATACACCAAAGAGTTTTCAGGGCAATGTAGAAATGAATATCTCAACTTGGAATAAGAGATTAGCTATGCCTTTCACTGATATATAGCAGCATTAAAGAAGGTGACAAAAAAATGAGTTTTCAGTGACATTAGAAATTGTTCCCACTGAGGGTTTTCAGGAGACATAATTGGATTGAAGGAAACTGACATTTTGGAAAGGAAAATGTGACCAGAGTCACTAGACTCAACACATTTAGTACCAGGAGGACCTTCCATTTGAGAGCTCTAGGGCTACCACTGGAGCCGCTGTGGTCTGCTCTCTGGGACATCCTGAACAGAGCAAGAGGCTGCAATTAGAGAAGAAAGAAAAGTAACTTCTGTGGTCATATATCTCTTGAGACTACAGTAGTGATGTCACCATGAAATGATACACAAACCGTAATATTTTAAATGTGTTGTTTTCTTATGCATAAAAAGGGACTTAGACATACCCATAGGAAGAGGTGGTATGTCTGGTGGCTGAAGTGGGGACTTTAGGATCACATGTCCAGAGCTTCACCTCTGACTCCACCACGTGGGGCCTTAAGCAAGTTACCCAACTTTTCTATACCTCAGTTGCTTCATCTGTAAAATGGGGGTCATAATAATACCTGCCTCAAAGGAATATTCTGAACATTATCTGAGCTAATCGATCAAATAGCACCTAGCACAGTGCCTAGTATATAAGTACTTAGTGAAAGTAGGCTATGATTATCGGCAGTATTAAATGAGAGAGTGTCTATAAGTGCTTTTTGTAAGATGATAGGACATGCTAAAAATGTAACATCTTATTATTAAACTCTGGAAATACTTGCCTATCAAGTATACCACTGTAAAACAGAAAACATTTGGAGTGTACATTCAAAATAGGCAGCAGCTGTCTTCTTTGTCCTACATTATTTGTTCAACACCTTTTGCATTCATCATCCATAGCATATAGTTTTGTGCACTATCTTATTTTTGTCTCTTAATTATTTTATACGTGTGAAGATTTAATCCCCAGTAATAATTCAAGATCAGGGTAAAGGGTATGACCTTTAACCTGCCTGCAGCAATTGGCACAGTCTGGGGAAGCAATAGGTGGTAAATAATATCTTCCTTATTGACTTATTAATTGTGCTTGGCAGTCCTAACAAATGCCCAGTAATTTTCAAAGCTCTCAGTGAAGAAGTGGGTCAAAAGGTGGGTGTAGAATCCCAAAGTGCATTCACTGTACCCTGGCTTCATTTGAAACAGATGGTACTTTGTGAAAAGTACGCTAAAGTGTCTGTGGTTGTAAATTGGCCAGACCCAGTAATAACTGCATCTTGCTAAAATGTCTTCCTGTATACCCAAAGTAGAATGAGGATGGTGAGACAAAATCCGTTAGGGACATCCTCTGCAATAAATACTCTTTTATCTCAAGGAAAATGCTGCTGCAGTGTTCACATGGACACTCTGGCTGATATTCCCGTTCATTTATGCATTTGTTCATTCATTCATATATTAATCATTATATACTAGGCACTGTTCTAGTTGCTAGAATATATTTAATGAGCAAGACAGACAAAGTATATCCCTACTCTTATAGAATTCACATTCTAGTATAGACAAACATTAAAAATATATTAAATAAATAAAGCTGTTTGAGACAGCAATAAGTACCATGAAGAATGTAAAACAATAATGAGATAGCACGGGGAGGGCAGCTCCTTCAGCCAGGGAGATCAGCAACAACTTCTCTGAGGAGGTGGCACCTCGGGTGAGACCTGAATGATGAGAAGGAGGCAGTCATACAAACAACTGGGGAAAGAATAGCAAGTGCGAAGGCCTTGAGGCAGGAAGGAACCTGACTTGTTCTAAGAGTACATATAAGATCAGTATGGCTAAAATATACAAATGTTGGGGAGAGTGATATGGATGAAACTAGCGAGATAGGCAGGGGCTGCATTTGATTCTCTTTGTAATAGTTAGCTATTCAGGCTGGGCGCAGTGGCTCACGCCTGTAATCCCAGCACTTTGGGAGGCCAAGGCGGGCAGATCACCAGAGGTCAGGAGTTCGAGACTAACCTGGTTAACATGGCAAAACCCCATCTCTACTAAAAAATACAAAAATTAGCTGGGCGTGGTGGTGGGTACCTATAATCCCAGCTACTGGGGAGGGTGAGATGGGAGAATCGCTTGAATCTGAGAGGCAGAGTTTGCAGTGAGCTGAGATTGCACCATTGCATTCCAGCCTAGGCGTCAAGAGTGAAATTCTGTCTCAAAAAAAAAAAAAAAAAAAAAGTAAGCTATTCAAACAGGAGTAGCATGATCTGACTTACGTATTTAGAAGGCCACCCTAACTGTGTTGTGAAAGGTGGGTATGCAGGAGATGAGTTGCGGAGCCACGTCTGAAGGTGTTACAGTGGTCTAGATGAAGGAGGTGGCAGCTTGAATTAGGAAAGTGGAGAGACGGGGGAATCCAAACCACAAACAAAGCAGTTGAGTAGAAGGAGCAGGCCAGATGGTTTAGGGCAACAAAATTATAGTGGCTATGAAAGTTTCTGCTGCAGATTTCTGAGAAATTCTCTAAACTTAAATGTCCAGTGAGTGAAATTTGTTGAGTGAAAGATAAATTTATTTCCTTTAAAAGATACTTTATTGTTAGCACATAGATGGAAAAGTAGACAAATCAATATACTCTGAATTCATTTGTTTTTCTTCTGTGTACCAGCACCATGCTAAGCACCGTATTTGCCTAATTCTCAGTATCCCTGTGAGGTAGATGATTTCATGATCTCCATTTGACGTTTGAGGAGATCCAGGTTTAGAGTGGCTGAGTAGCCGGCCAAAGTCATACAGAGAGGAAGGGCTGGAGGCAGAGCTGAAACCCACGTCTGCTTCACCCCTCAGTGATCTGTCCATGCTAGTGCTTTTTTTTCATGTACTGTTTCATTGTAGAAAGGATGCGAATTGACCAATTCAACTGGCATCACAGTTGATATAACTTAAGTTCTTTTCTAAATGACCCCTCTTTTCAATGCATAGAGTATTTCACCTCTCTACATATTCACATGTAAGACACCTAACACCAGAATCATCAAAGTAGAAGGAGATATAAATGCATATGTTAAGCCAGGCCTGGTGGCTCATGCCTGTAATCCCAACAACTCAGGGCTGAGGCGGGAGGATCACTTGAGACCAGCTTGGGCAACATAGGCAGACCCCCATTTCTACACAAATAAAAAATGATAAATTAGCTGGGCATGGTGGCATGGGCCTGTAGTGCCAGCTACTCAGGAGGCTGAGGCGGGAGGATTGCCTGAACCCAGGAGTTCAAGATTACAGTGGGCTATGATCACACCATGGCACTCCAGCCTGGGTGACACAGGAAGACCCCACCTCTAGAAAAATAAAATAAGTTCATATGTTATTTTTAGTTCTTTAAGATTATTAAATGAAAAACTTCATATCAGACATAAAAACAAACATTATGTTGCTCATATTTCAGAACACTGGGTGGAATATCAAATCTTAACATTGAAACTGGAATGGAAACGTGATAAAGATTTTCTAAAACATAAAAGGGATGCCAATTTCAAATTTTAATAAAGTTTATTTCAAACTTATTTGATAAAGTTTGAAATAAACTTTATTAAAATTTTATGACATCAAGGAAATATAAAAACATGTGAAATATTTTAATAATTATTTCTAATATAAATATGCTTTTTCAAAAAATCATAAAATATAGAGACTTTCATCTTCTCCTTATTAGATGGGATGCAGATAAGATTCTGATACTGATAGATGATTAGAGTGGTTTATTGTTGAGGAAAATGAAGTCCAAGTGATGGATTGTAGTGCGATTAAAATGTCAGAGCAGTAAATTCTGATGTGTGACTAGTAAACCACTTGAATCATGCACTGATGTGATTTATTGCTCCTCCTTTTCTTTTTCTCAAAACAAGTGCTACTAACTGACCAAGATTTGCAAATCTTTAATTACTAATTGTGTGCCATAGATCTTTGAGGGGCTGACTTTTAAGTTAAAAAAAAGAAGTTTTTAATCTCTGCTGCAAAGCAGCGGGGGAGATTAGAAATTGATTGAGTAGTCATCTTAAAAGAAGAAAAAACGAGCTGAGGAAAGATATGCATTATTCTTGGGAAGATGAAAAGTTTACATCCTTTATGTTAATCATCTATTTTGCTGACCACTGAGAAAAGGGCAAAGCCAAATAGATTTGTTTTTATTTGCAAGCAGCTTTGTTTTTTGTTATACTTTTAATTTGGGCAATTCAGTTACTTTTCCTCTTTTTTGGTTCTTTGTTTTTGTTTGTTTGTTTTTATTTCTCATCATCCCTTCATATGGGCAGTGAAAATTCAGAGGAGCGACAGGCAACTTACCTGGGATTCCTGGGCCAGCAACCACAGCAGCCTCCACACCAACCATCACTATAACACGCACCACCCTGACCATTGCAGAGCACCAGCCCTGACACTCCCGAAAGCACCTCCTCCAAACAGCCCTCGTAATGTTCCCTGCTTTCTCCTCCTGGTCTTTTATTTCAATTATGTTTTTCTCACTCTTTCCTTTTGGCTTCATGGGTGTTGTTTTTTTCTGTTTCTTATAGCAGCAATGTATCATTTCTGACATCTCCTAGGTTTTTTTCTTTTCCATCAGAAAGCATTTGTTGTTAGCAAAGGATGTAAATGTTCAGAATGCTTTATATGTGGCTGAGGAAGTAACAATTCAGAATATTATACAGAGACAATGTTCTCAGGTCTTCTTTGTGTATGTGGAATCACTTATGAAATTCATGTCAGAAAATATCCATGAAAATGAGATTATGTATTTGATGCATTGAGTTGTTCACAGACAAAGTTGTTCTTTTGTTTAAAGCAATTCTCATAGAGTCTCTTTGTGTTCCCATGAGCTTATAAAGATCCTGCTGCCCCTTAGCATTTGTAGGCTCTTGTAAAGCATTGTCTCATGCTCCTGAGGGCTGTCCTCTGTCTGGCTAGAGTCCTTTCTAGCCATTGCTATGCATCATATGTGTCTTTCTGGATCGTTACTGGTTGGCAAGTGTGGCGGGCTCACACTCCACCTGAGAGTGCTCTGTGCAACATCTTCGCTCTCTTGCAGCAGCTTTGGTGTCTTCATCCTTCTCTCCTACCTCCATGAGTGCATACAGCCTGAGTTCCCTGAACATGGGAACTCTACCTCGAAGCCTCTACTCCACCAGCCCACGTGGAACCATGATGAGGAGGAGACTGAAAAAGAAAGACTTCAAAAGCTCATGTAAGTGAAATAACAGCCAATGGCATTTGACCTGGAAAAAAACCTGTGGGCATTGGAACCTTGGAAATATTGAAATTGTGGGAAGAGTGTTTCACAGTTGCCTAAGTGATCAGGTAGATGCTGAGCAGCTAACAGCTCTGTGCCAAAGACCATTGGCATGATACCCAGTATCTGTTTGGCAATGACTGCACCCCAATATAACTTCAGACTGAATTCATTCATACTACCTTTGCCTACAACTTTTTATTTGAGATTTGAGATTTTTCTTACTCTTTTGATGTCATAACATACCCAAAGGTATGATTTTTCCTTTAAGACTCCTTGTATTATATTCTGGGTAACTTTGGACATGAAACCTTTGTTCTTAGTTTCTTACTCACTCTAAAGAAATTTTGTGAAAATGATGCTCCCCTTTTGATAAATATAAGATTCTCATGCATTCATTTAATGTTATCATAAATTTCATACTAAATTATATTTTGTTACCCTCCTCCCCAAAACAATGATAAATATGAACATCCCTTTTTAAACTGTATCTCATTCCCCAAGACTCCAATACTTTTTCCAGAAACCTACCCCACTGGTAGTCACTGATCTAACATATATTTCCTTTTTTTCTTTTTTTTTTTTTTTTTGAGACGGAGTCTCGCTCTGTCTCCCAGGCTGGAGTGCAGTTGCGCGATCTCAGCTCACTGCAAGATCCGCCTCCCGGGTTCACACCATTCTCCTGCCTTAGCCTCCCGAGTAGCTGGGACTACAGGCGCCTGCCACCACGCCCAGCTAATTTTTTGTATTTTTAGTAGAGACAGGGTTTCACTGCGTTAGCCAGGATGGTCTTGATCTCCTGACCTCGTGATCCACGTGCCTCAGCCTTTTAAAGTGCTGGGATTACAGGCGTGAGCCACCACGCCCGGCCTAACATATATTTCTTATTGCCCACTCCAGTCTGAGGAAGATTGGAAGGATGCTCAGTTTTACAATAAGCATCCTAAAGTCATGGAATTTCAACTATGAGTCTTGTAAAAATGATCTGGACAGCCAAACACGATATACACTAAGCAAGACTAGGAAGATGTGGCTGGCTACTTGCTTTCGATAGTGGTTGTCTGAACAGAGGGGAAAAAAGGTGATTGAATGCCTTAAAAAGAAAGAAATACAAATCACTCCTACATTTATCATTTCTGTTAGAGAAGATCATTCTCTCTCATCATGATCACATAACTTGTGGAAGAAGAAAACACTAACCTTTCTAACTAGACCTAACCATAGTCTAGAGAGTCTGTTTCTTGTCCTGTATCCCTTTTGATGGCCATGATTATGATTCCTACAAAGAAATTTAAAGAAGATGGGATCTCTTCCTGTGCTCACCATGGGAATAAAAATAAGGAACATCCTTAAGTTACCTAAATAAAACCAAAGCCAGTTACTTCACAGCTGGTATGGACTTAACTGGCTTTTCAGCTTGTTTGCAAGAGATTCATCTCCCCAGGAGGATCTCTATCCAGTCTCACCAGGGCCACCCTAAGTGCCCAAGACCAGCCATCACCCACACTGGGAACTAGTTTCTTCATGACACAGGAACCTGAAGGTTTCCCTACAGTGAACTCCATTCCAAAAGACAGGGTCACCACTGTGGTTTGTACATGATTTAGACTTGCATGTATACTTTACATATAAGAAGATTTGTCAACTTTGGTATATGAAAATGATAGTAAAATTGAAATGGAAACTGGAAGATTGAATTTAGTCAAAATGAGAACAAAGTGCTCTTAGAGTCCCATATGTTTTTTAGTTGACACTAGAGTAAATTATTTACTCCTGGAAGAAACTAGTTGAATGCAATATAGTGAACTGGTTATAAGCCTAGACTCTGGAACCAGGCTACCTGGGTTCCATCCCAGCATCATTACCTTCTAGCTGTAGGACCCTGAGCAAGTTCCATAAACTCTATGCCTCAACTGAAAGTAGGGAAAATCACTTCATTGGGTAATTGTGAAGATTGCATGAGGTATGCCTTGACTGAAAATATGAAGAATTACTTCATTGGACAATTGAGATTACATGAGATTGCATATGTATATGTGTTTTAGAACAACACCTGGTAAATAGTAAGCACAATTTAATTGTTAGCTATTTTGAATAGTTTGTGTTAACTATCATCTGCCTAAATCTGAATTATCACGTAAGAACATCTCTTAACATTGCTCTCAGAGCTTAGTGTTTTTCACGAGGGGTACATTTTGGCCTAATACATAGGTCTTGAGTCTTCCATATAATGCCTTCAGGGTTCGTGGTGGTTATTAGTATATGAATTTTTTTTACAGATAATGACTTTGTGTGTAGTACTCCTCAGTGACAAAAATAGGCTAACAGCCCTCAGCAGGGAAGAGCAATTAAAATGAATTTATTAGTGTTCCTACTTCTGCTTCAAAGACTAGTATTTGTGTTAGGGAAGACTTGCTATGTTGATTAGGGACATTACTGAATACAAACGAATAATGTTTGGCTATCTCAGGTTAATATTTACATATCTTAAATTTTGTAGTAGGAAACAAAGCTGAGGCAGCGCTGTCACTGATATGCATAACCAACTCATAAATTCTCACTTGAATCAGGACATTATTCTTCAACATGTTAGAAATATAAACAGAAATGTGTTTCAATACATTTCTAGTTGTTTGTGTTTGCTGTAGACATTAGCCACTAGAGCACCACTCACAATATACATACCAGAATGTTTATAAATGTGTCTCAGGAGATCATACATTTTACATTTTATTCAAACAATAAATTCCAAATGCTATGAACTTTTATTCACACTTCAAAAAGACCTGAAAAAATGATAGTGTTGCAAAGGTTTTTGTTTTTTTGTTTGTTTTGTTTTGTTTTTTGTTTTTTAATGAGGATTTTTTTCTTTTATTGCACAGGTTTGGTATGGTCACATTAGATGTAAAGGTCTTCCCAAATAACTGATAATAAAAGTTTTATTGCCACTCTTACTATACCATGGTTTATTTCCACCACTTTATTTATGTCTTTATCCTTTACCACCATTTGCTGCCCCCTTTGTAATGCTTATGTTTCTATAGCAACCAGGCCAATTGTGTAGATGGTGAATCATGGCAAAAGTCACAAATACAATAAAAAGTCCCTTTGCTGTATTGGTGATGACTTGAGGCCGGAGCTTGCAAAACAGAAAATTCTAATATGTGTTTCCAATGTCAAGGAAGGAGATGCCCAGAAAAAAAATGAAACCTTCTCACGTGAAAATTAAAACATTCTATATCACTGATCAAAGAGGAAATACACGAAGTCTGTATATAGCAATGTGTTATAAGTATTAAAACAGGAAGGTGTCATGTTTGTTTCATAGGGAAAATAATGAATACAGCACACATTAGGCTTTGACGAGTGTCACAAAGCCCTGGAGGCATGGCCAAGCCAAGTCATAGAGGGAGCCCTCTCATCTCCTCTGCTGGAATCTTACTGCCCTTTCCCTGGCTGCCTGTGCTGCCTCTTTTTCTGCCAAAGAGGCCAAGTCTCCTTCCAGAACCTCATCATCTCCCTGTAACAACAGCGTGGCTGAGCAACAGATCTAGCTAGTTTGCCGTGCTTTCTGTTCCCCGCCACTGTACCCTGGGCCAGCATAGAGACTGTCTCTTCCCAGTCTGCCTGAATTTCAGCAAAGAGTAGAAGTTAGAACACATTTCCAGAATGGTCTTTGCTGCTTTTGTCATCAGCAGTAACTAGAGAGAGTGCCATTGAAAAGAGCTGAAGGAAAGAAAATGAAAAAACCTAACAACTTTTCTGGTCCCTTCCATCGACCTGGGAACAAAGAATGGAAGATAAAGGCAGCTACTGGTAAGCTTTTATAAGTGACCATTCAGGGAGCCCTGGAAGGGGACACCCTAAGAACTGTCCTTACACCCTCATTTGGACAAAGGAGCTGTTGGCCGCCTCTACTGCATTCCTGAACTGGATCACATAATACACATGTGTTGGGTCTATGGCAGGTTGACTATAGTGTGGAACACTTTAGTGAGACAGAAGTCTTAGATTACAGGATCACTAATAAAAACACATTATTCTTTGGGAGGCTGAGGCAGGTGGATCACTTGAGCCCAGGAGTTTGAGACCAGTCTGGACAACATGGTGAAACCCTGTCTCTACAGAAAAAGAAAAAAATACAAAAATCAACCAGGTGTGGTGGCACACACCTATAGTCCCAGGTACCTGGGGGGCTGAGGCGGGAGGATTGCTTGAGCCCAGGAGATGGAGGTTGTAGTGAGCCAAGATTCTGCCACTACACTCCAGCCTGGACAACAGAGTGAGAGCCTATCTCAAAAAAAGAAAAAAAGAAAAAAAAAAAAACAGATTATAGTAATAAATGTTTGGGGTCCTTAGTTCTCTATATTTTTTAAATGCTTCTCATAGCTGATAGAAAATCTTGCAGCCTTCTAAATTAAATAAACATTGGGTGAATTTTTAAACTTTTGGAGGTGTCATTGGCTCCCCCTTCCCTTTACTAGGAAGAATAAGAATTGACAAAAATACAGTCACTCCCTGCAAATCTGAAGAGTTGTGAACAGAACCCTCCATGTAAGAATGGGAATAGGACAGAGCAGGCACGAATCTTGAACACAGCCTCAGCATACACCCGTTAGCAGGATTCAAACATAGGATGTCAGCAATTTAGTCATTTCCATCTCCACCTTGAGGAGTAGACAAGCCTCGGCCAAAGCTGGTAGCTAGTAGCAATGATGACTGAATACCTTGCAGAAGCATCTGCTCCTAGAGAGAGAATTCACCATCCACAGTTTCAAATGACAGGGGAATATGCACCTTCATCTTCTTTTGCTGGTTGACCACATTAATGAAGCAGGATAATCAAGCTCATTTTTTTCTCCTCTAAGTTAATATTGATTTTTTTTCCTTTTGGTTCCTTATCTTTAAATCTACAATTTATCTTTTTCATATCTGGTAATAATTTTCAAAACTTTTATATGTGTAACTAATCAATACATATAATTTCAAATGAAATTTTGCTCTGTCAAATAAAAGATTCCAATATGTCAGAGGACTTTCAGAGTTAATTATAAAATCATAAATTATTTGCTATAATGCTATATGTATAATATAAATTATAACTATATAATTATAAAACCAATACATAATATGTAAATTTATTTTAAATCCTAAATTCAATTTTCTAATAATTTGTATCATCTCAACTTGCCTCCAGATAGAGCTTATAAATTTAATAATATTCATATTAAATTAGTACTTATTTTCAAAACCTTCTAGAAAATAAAATTATTCAACTATCTTCACTGTTTCAAAAAATATAGCAAGTCTTTCTTTTCAGAAGGTTTCACTATATCTAATATAATCTCACCTGTTACTATTAAACTGACCTCTTTTTTTCTTGGCTCTTTCTTAGTGAAGATGGTAAACAGCTGCCTTAAAGTTTCTTAAATAGCTTTTAACACCAATTAAGTAGTCTGATAATCTATATCAAATTGTGATCTCAAATGAAAAAAAAAATTAATGTGAACTTATAAAAGAGTCACAGAAAGTAAAGGATTCCTGATTAAGTCCAAAAAGCTTCACCTAGAAGATAAGTGGAAGTTACCTGCCAAACATGTGATGCTGTAACATGATACTCCCATCTTCTATGAGAAATAACTGGAATGCAACGTACTCTCCAGATCCTTATTGACAGGAAATGGTGTCTCCCAGTGATTTGGTGCCACTGATAGCAAAAATTATGATCTGGAGAGTAATCACAGTACACTCTACATCAGTAAAACCACACCAGAACATGTGATCTAAATTAGTACATGGCAGTCCATGTGTCAGACCTGGCAATTGCAAGCTTCCACCTGTAAGAAGCATAGGGTTGGAGGCTACCTTCACCCCCCACTGCAGGCTATGTTAACCTTAATCCAGCTGCAACAGAATGAGGATGGTGCTTCTTAAGGAAAAGTCAATTTTTTTTTCTTACTCCTGCTAGACAAATGATCTACTTCACCCTCCCTTGCCCCATCAGCTGCAATTACCTGGGTCCTGAAGAATGACTTGTAGTTCCTTACGGTAACTCAGCATCATCTATGAGAAGTATTGTTTCCTAAAAGGAATGTGCAGATGACATCCCAAAACTTGATTCATTCCCCATTTATTCAGCATTGATTGAATGTTCCAGGCACTAAGATTTCAGAGATTAAAAGAGCTGGTTCCAACCTTTCAAGGACTCAGGGTCAGGTGGAGAGAAACAGGCAAATAGAGACCTGATAAATGCTGAAACGGGACCATGTATTAGAAATGTGGAAATATAGAAAAGTAAGTACCTAATTCTGCCTGGATAAAACAGAGAAAGGGACCCAGAGCAAGAGCTGAGTGGCAGAGGGCACAGTATATATGAAGACACAAAAGTGTGTCAAGAGGGCTGAGGCACATGGCACATGAAGGGACCACAGAGAAACAGGAGAGTGGGTTGGCAGGAGAAAGGAACTGATGAAGGGTCCTGTGTACTCTGCTAGAATTGAAAAGTTTGTTCTATAGGAAACAGGGAGCTATTGAAAATTCAAAACGGGGCAGGGATTACCTTTGCATGTTAGGAAGGCTACTCTAGCAGCAGTTGGAGGCTGTTATCATAAAACAAGAGGCAGGGTCACTAGTTAGAAGTCTATCCAGTAATGTACACTGGTGATGATGAGGCCTTGCTCTGTAGTAGTGACAAGAAAAGGAAGAAGATTCACTCAGTTATGAAAACATTGAGGAGCCAACGAGACAGTTTGTAGATGGGATACCCATGGAATAGGGAAATCCATCACTGGAGCGTGACAGAAACTAAGGAGAAAGAGTTGAGAAGATACATGCAGAGTAGATAAGTTGGGGCCTCATTGTATCAGCAAAGTTTATCTGACGGGAGGTTCAGCTGGAAATAATATGTAGGGAATATTGTGCATGTAAGGACCCAGAAATAAGTACATTAGAATAATTCAAATGAAAAATAATGAAAGCCCAAATTGAGGTACTGAAATTAATAAGGGAAAAGAGGATTTTTGTAAGATATATTTCAGTGGCCATCCCGAAAGGATTTAGCAGTGGATAGAATTTGAGACAATGGGGAGTTGTGAGTTAAGGCTACTTTGAGATTTCAAGCCTAGAGAGCCTGTTCACAGAAATAGTAGTGGCAATGAGAGAGGGAAGAGGATTCACTCAATTTTGAAAACATTGGGTTTGAGGAGCCAGTGAGAGAGTGTGTGGATGGGATACCCATCAAGGAGGGAGATCCATTACTGGAGCTTGACAAAAACAAGAGAAAGAGTTGAGAAGATACATGAGGAAGACATATAGGCATGCTGGGAATGAATGAGGGAAAGAATGAGGGTAGAAAAGACTTGGAGGATGGAACTGTGCGCTGGAATGCAGAGGGCGGCAAAGCAACTGGCTGGGACTGAAAAAGTAAGACACTCGAAACAAATCTTCATCAAAACCAAGCAAACAATTTCAGAAAGCAAGGGATGGTCCTAAAGCCAGTCACCAGGTAGAGCAGATGAGGCCATTGATTTTAGCAGTCAGGAAGTCATCGGTGAGAGCAGTTTCGGTAAATGGTGAAGGCGGAAACCAAGTTTTTAGCAGCTTCAGAATCAGTATACATCTATAGACAGAGGTCAGAAAGCTGGGGGAGTGAGTAGAAAAGTTTGGAAAAGAAGCAAGAGAGAAATTTTTTCATGGCACAAAATCATGGGGGGTGGAAAGGGATAGTATTAAAAACACTAACGGGGGAATTAGCCTTGAAATGGAAGGAAGAATACAACCTCCTGTAGTGGGGAAAAAAGGAAGAGGGAACAAATAATGATAAAGAGAAATTGAGGCTAAACAGAATGTTTTTTAAGGAACTCTGGTCAAAGGGTTGCATCTTTTCAGTCTTATAGGAAATGAGGAGTAACGTTTGACCATGATTTAGGGTAGAAACATATGAGACAGATCCTTTGTGGAATGAAATAAGGTGTCAAAATATCACACAACAACTAATTTAAGGGCCTAATAGGATTGTGAATTTGTAGTGACTTTTCCTAGCACTCTTCAGCAACTTAGTAACAGCAGTGGAGTTGACTGGGCATTACCGAAGAGTATAAAATATTAGAGTACAGAAAAAATCCCAAGAGGTTAAAGAATCTTTGAGCCTAGGAGATGCATTATTAAAATGCTCACTAGAAGTCCATGTGGAGTGTGGCGAAAATGATGCCAGCAAAGCCAGTGGGCAAAGACAATGGCTTTCCACCTGCACTTGCCAGATCCCCACATGAGGCCAGGGAAAGCCTCAGGGGTCTCCCATTCCCACATCAACTACAGTAGCTGTTTTTATCTGGAATACAAAGGCGGCCCTTATATGTTTTCATTTTAAGGGGGAAAAATCTGTTGCTAAAATATTGTTGGAAAACCAGTAGACTCAGGAGACAAGTGAGAGGGAATGGGACTGGAAGTCATAAAGAGGAGACAGATTGCAGGAAGTGGGAAAGATGGCTAATAAAGGCTATGTGATCAACAAGGGGGACTTGGATATCAGGATCTTGAAGTCTATTCATTTTGAAGGAAGATGGGGACCACCATAGGGTTCTGCTGGCAGAGAGTGGAAGTAGGGTGGCATTGCAAGGAACTGACAGGGAGAGAGTTGAAGAAGCATAAAGCCAGCTTGCTAGAAGGTTATCACCATAATGTCAAAGAGGCAGAGGACAAGGAAAAGCTACAGGTTAGAGGAGGCAGACTAAGAGGTAAGTCCTGAAGTTATGAAGAAAAGGGGGAGAATTTTGGAAAAGTAGATTATGGGCTTGAAAATGAGACAGAGCAGAAATAAGTACAGAATATGGAATTTTAAATAGGAGTAGTTGAATCAATGTACCATATGTGGAGAGCAAGAATTATGAACCTGTCTTCCTGCCATTTGTAGAGAGAGTAAAAGAAAATGGCTTTTGGAGAGGGTTATGAGGTATATGGTGTCATCAGGTTTTAATTAAAGGGGGCCAGACTCTTTCTGGAGGAAGAGGCAGTGCAGCATAGGACCTGCAGGCAGAGACTGCTCACAGAGAGCACAGGTGGCCCAGCTCCAGTGGGCAGGGCTGAGAGAAAGGCATGGAGGAGTGGAGCAGCCCTTTCATGAGTTGGGAATGGAAACAAGATGGAGACATCTGCTGGAAGGTGTAGATGAATATCAGAGAGATAAATGAAATAGGATAAATAATAGGAAATAAATGAAATACAACAACGTAGACTAGAGACCCAGTAGGAAAGAGCAAGACTGAAGAGAACAAACTCTGAGGGGACAGGAGGAATGTACAGAGTTTAAACAACATCATCGTGCCAATTCAACACTAGATTAAGGAGCAGCACAGCCTCACCACTCCAAGGGTCAGATTTAGATTAATTATTTCTTAAAAGCTGAAGGTAGGATTGTTTAAAAGTCACAAAGCCCAGATGCAAATGGCTAAAGTGGAAAAAAACATGAGACCAGCTAGCTCAACTCCCTTTTTCTTAGGATGTAGACACACAGAGACACAAAATGGCCTACCCCAATGTTCCCCAGCTGGTGTTCAGTGATAGAGCCAGTACTAAAACCCACGTACCCTGACCCTAAGGCCATCCTCTTAAAGCCCCCACAATGATCCCTGGTTTGAGGAGTGGGGAGCCAGGGTACAGGGATACACTGATATTATTATTGAAATGTGATGAATATTGAGAGATTCACTTATCTTTTTCAACTTTTGCTAAACCAGAGGCCATAATTTAACCTCCCACCATTGCCATTAAGTTTTTATGCAGAGACACGATCTATTTTGGAAATGCTGGTATTCCTGTTGCTTGCTCCAACCTAAAGTCAGTATTTTCTGTTTGTTCCTCTAGTGTCCTTAGCCTCCAGCACAGTGGGATTGGCTGGGCAGGTTGTTCACACAGAAACCACAGAGGTTGTGCTGACGGCAGATCCTGTCACAGGATTTGGGATCCAACTGCAGGGCAGTGTGTTTGCCACAGAAACTCTCTCTTCTCCACCTCTGATTTCCTATATCGAAGCTGACAGCCCAGCAGAGAGGTGAGACTCTTTTACAGCATCATTTTCTGCTCTGCGTTTCTGGTACCTGCTATCTTTGAATGGCTAGTGAATTATGAAACATTGCTCAATGTAGGAAATGCAAGATGTGATGAACCCTCTTCTGACAATAAAATTCTATGTTCTTGATCAGGTTTGAAAAGAGTAATGAGCATGGATGCCTTTAACTAGTAGATTTTGTCCATCAAGGGACTAGAAGCTATATTAATTAAAAAGGAGAAAAATTCATAAATAAAACATATCCTGAAGTTCAACTTCAATAGTTTCTGCCATTGGGGAATATACATTCATCATTACTAAATATTGGTTTGGATCAGATTCTAACAATACCATGGTTATGAATTATTAATTACTTCTCTGGGATACTTCAGGATTCCCCTGCTCACAATTATAACCATGAAATGCAACAACATAAGATGTTGAAGTTGACCTATATGATGCCCACAGCATTGAATAAGCAAGACCAAATTATGATGCTATTTTGCAAGGATCAAGCAAGGTAGATTTGACAAGCTCAACTTGGTAATTATTTACTCCATCTACAACCTCTCACATGTGGTTCTAAATTAGATGTGGGGTGCTACAGATTGGAGACAGAGTGATGGCCATCAATGGAATTCCAACAGAAGACAGCACCTTCGAAGAAGCCAATCAGCTCCTCCGAGACTCTTCAATCACGAGCAAGGTCACACTGGAAATCGAGTTTGATGTTGCAGGTATAATCATATCATCGCAAGTCAGTGACAGAGTCAGGAGTGGACTGCATGTGAATTATATTGGTTATGTGGCAGAGAGGAAACTATTGTTTTATATGCTGAACATGCTTTTGTTTAGGAGGTTTGGGGTGTCGTGTCGTTTTGAATTGAGCATTGTTTTCGATTATTCCTTAAAATGTCACCGCATGAACAACTGAAAATAAATGTGACAAATTGAATAATAGCCACAACTACAGAGGCGACAAAAACAAATCATGTGGCCTTCATTCTTTCATTCTTCTGTATACTAGAGAAACCATATTCTTCAGTCAGAGAGACAAGTAAAGCCTCTCTTTGACCCTTCACACTGCAAAGAACACATGAAACTTCTTTTGAGAGCAATGAAAATTCCCTAAGTGTTTTTAAACAAGCCCAGTTGGCAAATAGTTTTTAATGTTAAAGAGAAATGACAGCAGATACTTGTTAAAAATGACAAGGAAGACTTTGTTGGAGACTACTGCAGTAGGGGTCAAGAATATTGCAGTAGGCCAGGAATGGTGGCTCACACCTTTAATCCTAGCACTTTGGGAGGCCGAGGCAAGTGGATCACCTGAGGTCAGGAGTTTGAGACCAGCCTGGCCAACTTGATGAAACCCTGTCTGTACTAAAAATACAAAAAATTAGCCAGGCATGATGGCAGACACCTGTAGTCCCAGCTACTTGGGAGGCTGAGGCCGGAGAATTGTGTTAACCCGGGAGGCAGAGGTTGCAGTGAGCCGAGATCGCGCCACTGCACTCCAGCCTGGGCAATCTGGGCAATGAAAGCAAAACTCCATCTCAAAAAAAAAAAAAAAAAAAAAAAGAATATTGTGGTAGGGGAGAGAGATTGAACCCAACTCCAAATATAGCCAGGGCAGTTGGGAGTTTATAGCCAGTAGACAAAGTGAAGACGGGGGAGTCATTGAATGGAAAATTACTAAAAGGAACTTGATTAAATATCAAAGGTGGAGGGCCAAGGGGATTCTCCCTAAACTGACTCAGCAGATTCTTGCTAAAATTGGGCTCCCAGCCCAAAAACAAGGCATAGTCAAGAAGAGGGCTCCAGGGAACCAAACTAAAGTTTGGTTATAGTCAGAGTCCTGACAGGTGTGTGGATTTTAGAGATTGGTGCTAGTTCCCATTTAAGAAAATTGTCTTCACACAGTGAAAGACTACCTCACAGACCCAATAACCCTTACCAGTTAGTAAAGATATGCTTGTGGACACAGGGATCACATTATTCCAACAAATATTTACTATTTACCATGGGCCAGTTATGCCCCTACACAATGTAGATGTAATAGTAGACAGGAAAGTAAAAAAAAAGCTTATATATTTTTTAAAACTTATATTATATGAAGCTTATATTATAGCAGCATATAGAAAGTTAATTTAAAAATTAACAAATATTGCCAGTGTGGTGGCTTACACCTATAACCCCAGCACTTTCGAGGCCAAGGTGGAAGGATCACTTGAGCCCAGAAGTTCAAAACCAGCCTGGGAAATATAGTAAGACCTCATCTCTTAAAAAAAGAAAAGAAAAGAAAAAAAAGTTGTTTAAGTTAGCCTGGCATGGTGGTGCATGCCTGTAATCCCAGCTGCTCAGGAGGCTGAGTTGAAAGGATCACTTGAGCCCTGGAGGTCAAGGCTGCAGTGAGCAGTGATTGTACCACTGAACTCCAGCCTGGGTGACAGAGTGAGACCCTGTCTCAAAAAAATTAAGTAATTAAAATTAACAAATACAAATTTAGAGAATAAGTGCTCTAAGGAAAATACCACAGGATAAAGGGTTAGAGAATGACTTTAGGGGAGTTAATTTTGTAGGCTGATGCTCTAAGGAAGTGACATTTGGGCAGGGATAAGAAGGCTGAGAAGGGTAAGCCTTGTTTTTCTCAGAAGAGGCATTCTAAGGAGAGGGAGTAGGCAGTATAAAGACCCTAAGCCAAAACAATTAGCTTGCTGGAGAAACAACAAAAAGAGCTGTTCTTGGAACAATTAAGGGAGTTGGGTTTGGATTGGGTTTGGATTTGGTGATGGAGTTGGAGAGGTTAGAGAGACCGAGTAATGCAGTGCCTGGTAAGGAATTTAGATCACATTCCAAGTGTAATGAAGCCATGGAGTATTTTATGTGGACGAGCTAATCTGAGGAATTTTTTAGAAAGAGCCTTCTGACATGGGAGGGGAAAATAGCAGAAGCAGGCAAAACCAGTTTGGAGATTGTGGCAGTTGGACAGGTAAGACATGATAGTGGCCTGACACAGTGGTAGTGCTGGAAGTGGTAACAAATAGTGGAATTTAGGACATGGCTTGACACAGAGCTAATAGCACTTGCTTATGGGTTAGATATGGAAGGTGAGGGAGAAGGAAGAGCATGGATGGCTCTTGAGGTGTGAGGGTGAGCAGTCGGGTAGACAGTGATGTCTTTAGCTGAGAAGACTGGAAGAGAGGAAATTTGGAGATAGGAAAAATAATTCTAGTTTAGAGATGAGTTGGCAAATCCACTGCCAATACTAGAGAAAAAAGACAAGCATGTCTGTTCCTTAATTCAAATGACAGTTATTGAGCACCCGTTACTAGGTGCTAAGCACTGTGCTGTTTTCAGATCATTGAAAGAGAAAATAGAAAGGATCCGTATCCTCCAAGAGTTCAAAGCTAAATAGGAGAGAAAGAGCTGCTGAATGGTAAGAATAGACTTGCCAAATTTGTGTTGCCACTGGAATGCAGAAAGAAGGGCCCAGGAGAGAGTAACGCAGGCATTACCTTTTGGAGCCTAGGATTCGGGGTCTGGGCTGGATAGCAAGACTGAGGAGTAACCAACATGGCAGTGATTGTTAAAGTCATCGGAAAAAAGGAGACCACTAAGGAAAGAGTGGCAGTAAGAAAGGGACTGAGGAGGGGACTCTGCCTGAGGAATACTGAGATTTAAAGGGAAAAAAAATGTGAGTAAATGTGATAAAGGTGCACCTTGAGAAATGGAAGGAGAACTAAAAGAAGGTGGCATTTTGGAAGCCAAAGAAAGAATTTCAAAGCAAAAGTCACTATTGATAGCTTAAAGGTACTATGGAGAATTCAAGTAACATAAGGTAGGAAATGTCCTTTGGATTTGGCCATTAAGAAGAAAGACATTGCCATAGTATAAAAAGATCTGAGAAGTAGGGGCAGAAGTCACATTGCAGTGAGCTGAGGAATGAGTGGAGAGTGATAAGCACAGAGATGCTCTGCTTGCTGTCTGCTTTAGGAACTGGATTTTGGAAGAGAGTTTGGCTGGAAAAATGCACTGAATGGATGAAAGAGACTGGAGACCACTGTGGGCTCCTCTTTTGAGAACTTCTGCATTTACTTACATACTTGTTGCTCTATTTTATGTTGTATTATAACCTTTATTCAGTAGTTCTCAACTGGGGTCAGTTTTGCCCCAGGGGACATTTGGTGAGGTCAAGAAATTTAGCTGTAGAGAAAGAAGAGACAACAGATAGTGGGAGACTCAAAGTTCAGAGGGGTGTTATTTCGTATTGCGGCTTTGTTTTGTTAAGATTGGAGAGATTGAGCATGTTTGGGGACTGACATGAATGAGGGAGAGAAGAGATAATAATGGAATCAGATCCACAAAGGAATGAGAAAGAGCAGTCCAGGACAGAAGGTAGAAGACCTCTTCTTATGAGTTTGTAGAAAAGGTTGGGAGACACAGAAAGACAAACATTACATGTTCTCACTTAACTGTGGGAGCTAAAAATTAAAACAATTGAACTCCTGGAGATAGAGAGTAGAAGGATGGTTACCAGAGGCTGAGAAGAGTAGTGATGATAGTGGGGAATGGGGATGGTTAATGGGTCCAAAAAGAATTTGGAAAGAATGAGTAAGACCTGGTGTTTGCTAGCACAACATGGTGACTGCAGTAAAAAAATAATTTAATCATACATTTAAAAATAGCCAGAAGAGTATAATTGGATTGTTTGAAACTCAAACTATGGGTACTAGAGGGGATGGATACCCCATTTGCCCTGATGCGGTTATTGTGCATTGCATGCTTATATCAAAGTATCCCATGTAACCCATACATATATATGCCTAATATGTACCCACAAAAATTAAAATAACTTTTAAAAAGAAAAGAAAAGGATGTGAGAATGTAAGTACATTTTTAGCTGGTTTTTAGATGGTTCATGTAAGAACTGTCAAGCAAGGGTGAAAAGATCAGCAGCTTGGAGGGTTGAAAAGAATAAAGATTTAGAATAGCAAATGGGAGGAATGCATGAAGAAACCAACCAGAAGCCTGTAAAAGGATATTCAAGCAGAGTCTGGAAGCTTGAAGTTTATAGCAGCATCAACCTACACAGTGGAGTATGTTGTTGTTGTTGTTGTTGTTGTTGTTTATTTTCAGGAGACCTCAGCTGCCAAGTAATAAGAGCAGAGAAAATGAATGATTAGATTGAGCCAGAGATTGAGGTTTCAAGAGAAGGTTCAACAGAAGAACTAGTCAGGGAGGTTTAATATGTTTCTGGGAGAGCAGATGAATAATTATGATAGTAACATCATAATTATTATGGTAATATTTATCAAATGCTTGTTCTGTGGCCTGTCACTTTCTAAACGTGGTGTGTGCATCAAATTGCTTAATTCTTATAACAGCAATGGAAGAGATTACTATGATTACATCCTCAGAAAATTGAGACAAACATAGTTGATGGTAGGCTGGAATTTTAACCCAGGCAGTCTGGCTTCAAAGGCCACACTGGCAGCACTACACTACACTACTGTGTTTGAAAGAATCTAAGTGGGAGAGATGGGAATCAGTAATAGATCAGCCCGATAGACTGAGAGAAAAGGGAAGACTTAAGGAACTAGAGATCTTCAGGAAGAAAACGGGATAGTGAGAGAAAGGAATGAGAGAGCTGATGTCTAGGAGATTGAGGCCCAAGTGCTGTATTACAGTTTAGGATTTCAGAGACAGTCAAGCAAGACTTATGGTGGTGATTTGCAAAAGCAGAGTGGAGGTAAAGATCCTCAACCAGGAGAGATCTGAGAACTGGGAACAGTGTAATGGAAGGACCAGTCATGCAGTGAAATCTCACGGAAGGATGGCAGGACTTAGAATTACGAGGGGAATATGAAGTAGCTGCATTGCACATGCCAAGCACAATACCACAGAAGGAGCTTTGCAGTAGCTGCTTTCTGTCATGTTTGGGTGGTTTGACTCACTTCATTCAGGTCTTTGCTCAAATGTCACTTGCTCAGAGAAGCCTTCCTGACCATCTATCACTCTCTATTCTCTTGCCCAGATTTATGGTTCTGCTTAGCCCTTCTCACACTCTGACGTTATATTGTATATTTGTTTATTTTCGCTCTCCTCCAGTGGAAAAACCTATGAAATCAGGGACTTTGTGGGTTTTGTTTAAGAATGTACACCTAGCACCCAATGTATTGCTTGGAATACAAGAAGCTCTCATTTAGTCAACACTCGGTGAATGAGGCCAGATGTGGTAGCTCACGCCTGTAATCCCAGCACTTTGGGAGGCTGAGGCAGGTGAATTACTTGAGGTCAGGAGTTCCTGACCAGCCTGCCCAACATGGTGAAACCCTGTCTCTACTAAAAATATAAAAATTAGCCTGGCGTGGTGGTGTGTGCCTGTGACCCTAGCTACTGGGGAGGCTGAGGCAGGAGAATCACTTGAACCTGGGAGGCAGAAGTTGCAGTGAGCCAAGATCATGCCACTGTACTCCAGCCTGGGCAACAGAGCAAGACTCCGTCTCAAAAAAAAAAAAAATAGTGAATGAATGGATGGAGAGCAGTTGGCTCTCCTGAGGAACTGAGATCAGGAACTTCAGATTGCATCAGGAGCTGAGATCATCCCCACTGTTTCTCTGGGGTTCCTGGTCTCTCAGTGCTGCTTGTTTCTGCATATCTCCTCCATTTGTCCCTGTAGACAAGTTTTCTCTGACTTTTTATTGTATGTAATTGTCCCATCTTGGCTAAAGTGCCGAGCGAGTTCTAATTTCTCATTCCCAGGAGAAAGAATCTAATTGGCTCAGCTTAGGTTTGGTATCCTACCCTTCTAGTCAGCTGTGACCAAGCAAGAATCAGGTAGGACTTTTTAAGGATGGGTCAGATGGTGGTAACGATATGGTTTTCAAAGAAGGCTGTCCAGCAACCCCAGAATGTACAATAACTACAATAATACAACATTAATTGTTAATTATTGTTAACTACAATAACAGAACATTAGTAGTGAAATGCCTCTTATAATCCAATACCTTTATTCATTATAAATGGGGAAACTGAGGCTCAGTTGGGGAAACCCAAGGTCATACAGCGGAGTGAATGGTAGACCTAGGTCTGTTGACTTGTAGTCTCTCTTCCCCATATCACATTGCACTGACTCTTCTAAGAGATGTTACCAGGATGAAGCAATTAGAGCAGGAGTTCTAAACCTCTGCCCCACTGACATTCTTTGTTGCAGAGAGGTGGTTTGTTGAATATTGTGTGCACTGTAGTACGTTCAGCGGCACTCACTACATTCCAGTTGTGAAATTACCAGCACAATTTACTCTTCTTCATAAGCAGCATCTAAGTATTTACTTATGAATATATATGTGTGTGTATTTTAATATTTGTTGATTGAATACTTTAATGTCTTAAATTTAAGCTCCTAAAAAATTAGGAACTCTGTCTATTAAACCCAGTTTGTTCAGTACCCAGCTTACTTGATAAGGGACAGGAAAAGGAAATGTAAGTTCATCTCCCACTGCCCTTAATTGTTCCGGAAAGTAACCCACTTCAAATAGATAGAAATAATATAGAATATGGTAAGAAAAGCTATGTTCCCATCTTGTTGTTCCTTCCTCATTACAGACATCACTAGTTGACACTAGTATTCTCCCGCTGAGCCCAGATACAGCATCATGGTCCTCAATAAAACACTCTAGTTAGTCATTACCAACCTACTAGTATCTACTGGAAACTATTGGATTCGGAAGAATCCTTTCTAGCCAGTCAAGAACTTGGGACATTGGTGGGGAATCTTCATGTGAGTTGTTTCAAGACTGCTCAGTACTTCTGAATCCACTCCCAGTTGTCTGGATATAAGCCATCCATTTCCAAAATTCTGCCTCAGAAATATTTTACAACCAGATATTAATTCCCAAACCTTTGGACCTCAGAGACAAATTATCTCTATTTTATAAATATTTTTCAAGTGACATGGAGTGGTTAAAAAAGCTTGACTAATTTTTGCCTAAATCTCTCTCCTTTTCTCCCTTTTTTTTTTTTTTTTTTTTTTTTTTTTTTTTTTTTTTTTTTTTTTTTGAGACAGAGTCTTGCTCTCTTACCCAGGCTGAAGTGCAGTGGTGCTATCTTAGTTCACTGCAACCTCCGTCTCCTGGGTTCAAGCGATTCTTGTGCCTCAGTGCCCCAAGTAACTGGGATTTTAGGCATGTGCCACCAAGCCTGGCTAAGTATTTTTGTATTTTTGGTAGAGACAGGGTTTCACCATGTTGGCCAGGCTGGTCTCAAACTCCTGAGTTCAGGCAATCCACCTACCTCAGCCTCCCAAAGTGCTAGAGTTACAGATGTGAGCCGCTGCGCCTGGCCCCAAATCTGTCTCTTTAAATATAGGTACTGTACTGCACAAACAGCATAGTAACTTTGATGACATGGTTGTAAGTTAAAGGTGCTTATAACCCCATCATGCTAATAAATATGTTTCAATTTTTTATATTTCTTACCAAAATCCTTACCATACATATAATTTTATAAAGCTGTAATCATAATATATGCACAATTTACATTTTGCCTTTTTTGTTACTGTCTTTTAAACACCAATCTCCAACTAATGTCATGAATAATACCTGAAGTTTCTACTTTAAGTGTGAAGTTATTTAGTTGGAAAAAATATATATATCTTTGTTCTGGAAAAAAGTCTCAGTGAGAAGCCTATCAAAGAATGTTTGCCATTATTATGGAGCCCCCAGTGCCTTTCTCTGCATTGGTGGGAGTTAAACATTCACGTTCCTCACAAAGGGTGTCTGCATTGATAAATAATGATGTGGTTGTTATCTTACTATGCCAACAATGAATGCTTCAGGCAGAAGAGCAGACCACTTGGAAAGAAGGAGACCTTTGTTTACCCAAATGTGTTTTTAATTATAGTATTAACAAAGATAAAGCAAAATCAGGGAAGTACAAAATAATTACATGTGAGTCTAACAAAATAAACATCATTTGTTCTTAGATTCTATGTACTTCCTCTAAACCTGCTGTTTTTCCAAACATTGGATCTTTCCCTCTTTACTAGTGTTTCTTTAAGAAACCCCAAATTAAATATGCCTTTGCTTTAGCAGCCAAATAATTATATGAAGAAAAATAACAAATATGAAATAAATCATGTTGGCATTTAAAGATTAAAATGAAGCTGCAGCTTGATCAAAGAGATTTATTAGTTGATATTTGCTCATCATTATGAATATTTCAAATCTCATGTAGTCAGAAGTGATTCATTACTGTTTTCCAGGAAGTGATAATATCTCCTGCAGTGTCATTAACAATGTTAATCTTGGTCAAGGTTCCCTGGATTAAAAATTTATAAAAGCAAAATGTTGCTGTAGTAACTATTCTAGAACAGCATTTTCTGGCCCTTGTGTTTCAAAGATCTCACTTATACAAGCTTAGCATCATGGGCAAGATGCTGTATACATATACAGATATACAGACATACATGTACAAATATGTGTATGCTCCCCTCGCCTTTCACAGAGAACTGTTTCTTAAAACAGAAAATATTAAATGGGTAGGACAGGTGCAGTGGCTCCGCCTGTAATCACAGCCTTTTAGGAGGCTGAGGTGGACAGATCACTTGAGCCCAGGAGTTTGAGACCAGCCTCGGCAACATGGCGGAAACCCCGTCTCTACAAAAAATACAAAAATTATCTGGGCATGGTGGTGGGCACTTGTAGTCCTAGCTACTTGGGAGGCTGAGGCAGGAGGATCACCTGAGCCTGCAGAGGTCAAGGCTGCAGTGAACTGTGATTGTGCCACAGTACGCCAGCCTGGGTGTCAGAGTGAGACCCTGTCTCCTAAAAAAAAAAAAAAACAAGGAAAGAGAAGAAGGAAAATATTAAATGATCACACGTTTGTGAAATGAGTTCTACAAATAGTGATGCTTCGTGCGCATTTACTTATGGGCCATTTGTGTGCTTTATCCAAGTAATCAAATCATTTATTTCTGCTATGCCCGTAAACACTTGTGTGGAGGCTTTCTGCATGCCCTCATCCCATTTCCTCTACCGAATCAATGTGTTCATCAGGGATCTTTCAGTTGCCAGCAAGAAACATGCACTCCACCTAGTTTAATCAAAGAAGAGGCATTCACTGGAAGCGCAGTCTGTGTTTCACAGCCAGGAAGGGCTGGAACCTGACTTCAATGGCTGTCAAGGCCAGGCACAGGCTCTCTCCTCATATACACTTGCTTCTTTCTTCCTTCTGTCTGCTGACTGGCTGCTGGTGCATATGGGCAAAACCTGGTCACTTCCAAAGACCCGCTCTGCCCCCAGTCTGCATGCTAATTCCAAATTCTTAAACTGTCACTTTGAGAGTGGAAGGAAGGTGGCAATTAGCCTTTTGTTGTTAAAGCATGGTATGGGGAGGACTCAGGAAAGGCATGGGTTGAAAAAATATTCTGTAAGAAAACTTTTATGATATTTGCAGCTCCTGAAGTCAGGAAGTAAAGCACACCTAAGTGTTTTTTAACTATTTCATTCTCTTTTTCAGATTAGCCAGTCTTTTTCAAATCTCCTGTGGGAAATAATTTTCTCTATCTCAAGTCCTGTTGAGAAATTGAAAGGGTACAAATTCTTAGTGAACGAATAAACAAATAAATATATGTGGATTCATTTCCTGGCCCAAGAGAGTGTTAGCTGAAGACAACCCCGAAGTCGAAGAGGTTAACTCAGTCCGTGACACTCACTTGGTCGAGGGAGGAAGTGGGAAAGGCAGTTGATTCCTTCGCTCCCCTCTGAAGTAAATAAAAACCAGAGCGAAGGAGGGAGGCCAGAGAAGGAAGACCCCATAGCACCACTGATGCTGAGAGGGCCAGTTTGGGGATCCTTTTTTATAGGTGGCTTTCTAAAAGCCAAGCGGGCCCAGGGAAATCAAATTTCTGTTGTGTGCTCCAGTTTAACACTGTATAGCGAATCTTCTGAGTTGAAAAATCAGATTCTGCTCTTATGAGACGTTTAATACCTGAATTTCTCCTAGGGAAGGATGAGAGGTCAAGAAGAGCAATTCAAGGCCGAACAAAGAAGGGAGTCCTCTCTGTTTCCATGAATCCAATACTAACCATCACCCCACTTTGCACTGACTCAAATGTGTTAAATATGTGATTAGTAAATTGAGCTAAGGGCCTGAGGGCCTAATAGTTCTGCTGTGGTTAATTGCTTGTGTGCCAGATGGGCACCTGTCTTGAGTCAAGCTGATCAAGCGGGCCGAGTGGATAGCTCACCCGTCCCACAGTCCTCTCCTTATGCTGAAGTTTCCACTCTTCCTGAAGCCTCTCCCCACTTCTTTCCAAAACCATCAGAAAGGATTATAGTCATTAGCAACTTAGCATGAGTAGATGCTATCTCTTCAATGGATATTTCCATTTTAAGCTTATCATTAATTAAAGGTCTTTCTGACTGTTAAAGGAATTTTAAGAAGAGTATATTTAAGAACCTGTAGCAGTTTCTTCCTTTCTCAGACATTAATTAGGTCTAGATAAAATCAGCTTAGCTCTGTCCTGAGTTGAGATTCAGCCAGTGCACACTGGTTCTCTCTCTGTTGCTTTGATATTAGCTTACTTCTGTACCAACTGGTCAGTATCTGAGCCCACTTTCACTCTCTTCCAGTGCCCTGTGATCCTCTCTGGAATCTCTAAAAGCTCCCCATTATACAGAACTGAAGGACCGTTTAATATAGTTGGAATCTCCTGGGTCCCTGTGTTCCAACTCTGTGGTCAGCGTCTAGTCTGATTGGTTATTTTTGTCTTTTTGATTGATAACCAGTACTGTTCTGGTTGTAAAATATTTTGAATGTCACTCCTGATTCTACCTCTTTAATTGTACTTTCACTTTTTACATTACAAATTAAGGCACCTCTCCACTCACTCTTAATACCCAATCAACAACCATCACACCAAACTGACATCTCTCCTGAAATCTATTTTCCTAGATATCTTCAGACAATAAATAGGGGTGGAATGGGGTTGGGGGAGGAATTACTGAATAGCACACTCTTGGAAAATATGGTTGGGGGTGGAAAGAATATAATAGGACCTAAGGTTCTTAACCCTTTACTACACCTGAGAATCACCTAGAGATCTCTGGGCCTCATCTTCAGAGATTCTGATTCGTAGATTGGAAGTATTCAGGAATCATTATGTGTAACTCCCATTCCAGGTAAATTTGATGTAGATGGTGCGTGCATCACACTTGAGAAATACTGAACTCAACTGTTGCTGTGAATTATGCACAGTTGCCTATGAATAAGAAGTGTATTAATCACCAGGAGCTTAATTTACCAGGATTTTAAAGGCATTCATCTTACTTCAGTTCGTATAGTTTTAGCTACAGTTGATTATGATGCAAGTATTCCTAATGCATTTTTATTGATAGGTGCTCCAGTCCTCAGTGTTCTATTAACACATTTTTTTTCGTTTTGATATTAGAGTCTGTGATCCCAAGTAGTGGAACATTTCATGTAAAGCTCCCTAAGAAGCACAATGTGGAACTTGGAATAACCATAAGTTGTAAGTAGAAGTTATTTCTTCTAAATAATTTTTGAAGACATTAGAAAACTGTGTTGTCAAATGGTTTGCAGGTGTGGCAAATGTTTTATATGTCTTTGCCAAGTTTTTATGTCATGGTACAAAAATGTGGAGTCGGTTACACCTCCAGCACTTACTGGCTGTATGAATGGGGCAGGTTACTCAAACTCTCTCCAATCTTGTGTTTCTTCATCTGCAAAATGAAAATAAAGATAGCTAGAAAATATAGGATTGTTTTAATTATTGAATAAAATTGCATATTTATATGCCTAGTACAGTGCCTGGCAAGTGATGAGTCAGTGCAAAATGTGTATCTCACACAGCTATATAAATAGTTAGATGAGAGATGGATGCATATAGATTATATTTTATATTGTGGATTATTAGTGTATTATATAATACATATTATTAGTATATTATATATTAATTCACATAGTATATTGTGAATTAAGTTTTTATAATAATCTACTTAACAAAAATTACATTTATTTACTTTTAAGGCTATCTTCCCATCTGTCCACTATGCATCTATAATCCTTTTCACAAGACTAAAACAATGTCTCTTACTTTAAGTAAATCTTTGAATTCGTCCATGGTGCACAGTGTCTGGAAAACTGAATCAGAAAGAAAAGTGGAGCATATAAATGTACTCAATTCCCTCCTTTCCTCGGGCTTTAGTTTTATAACTGCCTTGGTAAAAACAACTTTGAAAATGTTAGCTCCAATGGACTTTTATAGAGTGGAAATTGAGGGTTTTGGGGGGCTTTTAATATCCATAGACTAAATGCATCCATAAATGTACCAAGAAATGAAGCAAATGTTAAATGCTTAAAGACCAAAGGAGACATAGAGGTAATGACTGTGACCAAGAGCTGGTTTCTTCAAGAAAGACTGATGAGCCACATAAAAGTGCCTCACTGCACTCTGTCAGGTAGCATTTCTGTCAGTGGTTCAGGCCAAAAATGAATAAAAGTTCTCAATTGGGCAGTATGAAATGGTGCTGTCTGATTCAACATGGACGATATAAATTTAATACTGAAAAATGAAATTTTATTTATAACCAATAATCCACACATATCTACTGCAACAGTAAAAAGAATGGTACTGCAATTCAGAATAAATATTAAGAGCAAGAAGCCACATGTATGGGAGAGAGCCTAGATCCCCCCAAACCCTAATGTGACCTAGTGGGAGAAAAGTAGAAAGATGGAATGGAATTTTAGAGACTCCAGCACTATCCTAAGTGCTCCTAAAGTTGTTTTTTCCCTTAATTGGGTCACTTAGCCTCTCAGTTTGTTCACTATGCAGCAAAAATGGTATGTCACTATAGTGTCAACAAATAGGGCTACTGAAATTAAGAAAGCATATCAGAATTTACTGTTCCAAACATATTTAGGGCTCAAGATGGCTTCTGCATGCAAACCCTCATGAAACTTTAAGGTTAGTCTTTTATTTCGTTTATTCCAATCCATTCATTTATTCTGACAGAACTAGCTGTGGGAATGGTGCATCTTGGAGTTGTGCAGTGTATAACCTGCCTCTGTACACAGAAACCCTGCCCCCGCTTCCATTCTTTCATTCTTCTGCGTTCCCTCAACAAATGCATTCTGAGTGTCCACCATGCTCTAAGCCCTATGCTAAGTTTTAAGAATATAAACCCTGTCCTTCTAGATGCTTCCTACTGGTTGGTATTGTGAAGTCATCTATTCCTCAGAAGCTTCTTTCGCCACTGCCACACAGTTATTTTACTCTCAAATTTTAAGTAGGAATATTGTCTTTAAATTTGTTTTATAGAATAGATATATTCTTAATTACAAATTGATATAAATAAAAAATATAATTTAGTCAGAAAGTATCCATCTAAAAATAGCCTATGGTATATTCCTTATTAAAAAGTAGACATTTGTATGCTAATTTGTTTGAGATGTAGTCTTATACACAAACTACAAAATATTTGTTTTATTCACATGAAGAATCATTTAATATTATGCTTTATGATGGTGTTTTGTTTTGCATGAGTGTTTTACTTCTAAAATGGGTTTTAGTAGCAATAATGGCAACAATGTAAAAACCTCCATAAAGATGGCTTGAATTTTAGCTAGCCACAAGCAAATGCATTCATGGAAGCTGAAAGTGTTATGCTGTTCCCGAACAGAGAAATGATACATGAGCTTGTCAAACATGCCTGTCAGTTATTCTAGAGCTTCAGCTCCATTTACACAAGTAATCATCACCACCATGCTGACTTTTGTGTCTCCTCATGGAAAATACTCGTATTTTGCCAGATGAGAAAGCAGACTTTGCTCTTTAAAAAAAGAAAAATAAATCTCAGAATCCATTTTCATTGTTATGAGTTAGTAAAATCCTGAGGCCTAGCACAGTTCCTGACATACAAGGTGCTTATATAATACTTCTGTTTGCTGAGTGAATAAATAAGGGGCTTTACCTGCAAATGTTTTACTAAGCACTATGTACTCCAAGAAATGAGCTTCCAAGGGAGATGATGAATGAATATAAATGTTTCATAGGCTGATGCATGGACGGAAGAAAGATTGACTTGGAAAATGATTAAGAGCAAAGACTCAGAGCCTAGACTGTCTCATGCCCTCATTCCCTCAACCTCTCTGTGCCAAGTTTCTTCATCTAGAAAATGGTGTACATATTACCTTCTTTATAGCATTGTTGACAAGATTAAATGAATTACTACATGTAAAATGCCTTAAACACATTGCGAACCCTAGCAAATATTAGTGATGATGATCATCATTATTTACTTTACACACAGAGCCTTCTGAAATATTTTATTATTTATTTATGTTTTATTTTTTGAGACAGGATCTCACTCTGTCTCCCAGGCTGGAGTGCAGCGGCACTATTATGGCTCACTGCAGCCTCAACCTCCTAGGCTCAAGCGATCCTCCCACTTTAACCTCCCAAGTATCTGGGACTACAGGCATTAGCCACCATGCCTGGCTCACTTTTAAATTTTTGTAAAGATGAAGTCTCACTATGTTGCCCAGGCTGGTCTTGAACTTCTAAACTCAAGCAATTTTCCTGCCTCAGCCTCTTAAAGTGTTGGGATTACAGGTGTGAGCCACCACGCCTGTTAAAATATTTTAAACACAGCTCCAGCCCACAAAATCTAGTGCCAGTATAAGGAGGAAATCTGGGAAGCCTCTGCTCAGACACACACAGGTACTGTTAGTGAAACCAAGGTGCTGCAAAGACTTGATTCTTCTCGCTATCTCTATACCAAGTCCCCTTTCTGTCGTCTTCACCTCATGCAAGCTCTGAGTATTAAGAAACAGCCCCTCATCTCTGGAAGCATACCAGCAGAGCCTTTACGGCTCACAATTCATACCTAATTGACTGAGAAATTAGTCTGTCTGATTTTAGACACAGTGAGTGAGCAGTTTCAGACTAATTTTCTTAAGTTCCAATGACACATTTGCAGCATATTAGCACTAGGCATTTCCTTTATTGATATTATTGCTATAATATAGAGTGATTTATTGTAGCAAATAAAGTGGAACAGCCTAGCAGAAGGATGCAGTTCGGGACTGGAAGTCACATCCTGATGCCTCAACACCTTAGCCAGTCAGAAACCTCAGAGCTCATATCTTCCTGCACAGCCCACCTCTCTTTCAAGTCAGCGAGTCCTGATTGTCTCTGTCACATCCCATTATCAGTAAAGTCCTTTTTACATGGGTGTTTTCCCTTGAGGTTTTATCACAGGGGTTTGTGTCTACTTTGTACCAGGCATGGCACTCTGCAATTGTATGTGTTTTCTTACTTAATCCTCAAAGTAGCTCTGTGACATCTATCTCCGTTTTACAAAAAGGAAACAACAACTCAGCTGGGTAACCTGCCCAAAGACCAGGGGCTAATAAAAAGTGAAGCAGGGATCCAAACCCATTGTCTCTGACTTAGCACTGGCTTTATTTTCACCACACCACTCATCCCTATCACCATCTGATTGATGAAACTCCCTCTATCCTATATCAGAAAAGCAAAAGGCAGTATTTTGCGAGTACAGTGAATTCATTGGCTTTCCTTTTTAGTTCTGACTGAAATGTTTGTAGGAACGAAGCCTTGCTTTATTTTCTTATAAAATCATAAAGCAGCCTTTGTGATGACAAGCACAGCAAATCTGTCATTTTTCCCCTAAGTCTTAAAGTGTATTTAGAAGAGATTGGTTCCTGTTATTTTGCCAACTTTGCAGTAAAAACCTCTACTCACTGCTCCATTTCAAATCAAATAACTTGTTTTACTTACCATATATGATGTATATGGTTGCAATTAAAGTACAGCTGAATGATTAAGAGTTGGTATGTGTGTGTGTATGTATATATGTGTGTGTGTGTGATGATGAGTGGTTTTTAAATTTCTGAGGTCAAAATGTCACCAAACCAAACTTGGGTCCACTTGCCCAGCATATAGAAAATGCCAAACACTGACACTAGGATTTTCAGCAAGAGAAAGTGAAGCATTTGTTGTAAGGCACCAAGTAAGGAGAATTAGGCAGCTAATCCTTAAGACTTGAACTCCCTGATGGCTTAGATGGTTTTTAAAGGTAGAAGGCGGAGGTTATAGGCAGTTATAAATCAATACATGGAGACTTTACATTGGTTTGGCCCCAAAAGGCAGGTATCTTAAAGTGGGGGTTACAGGTCATAGGTGAATTCAGAGAGATTTTTTTTTTTTTTTTTTTTTTTTTTTTTTTTGCAGTTGGTTAAAGAAGCAGGGCTTTGTGTAAAACCTTAGGGTCAGCAAAAAAGGAAGGTTAAGGTGTGGCCTTTAGGCGTGACTCTCTCCAGGCCCCTCAGGAAGAAAGTTAGAACAAAAAACGGTAGAGTTCAATTCTCACTTCTCCCTTATCTCCATGAGATCTCTGAGGTCTATGTAATGGTGGTCAACATTTTCCATCTGGTGTGGGTCCAGGTTTCTGAAAACCAACTTAAGAACATATGTTAAGATATTATCTTTTAGTTTCTATGGGGAACCAAAATGCTGTGTGATTCTGACTTGTTTGGGAAGCTATTGTTTAAGTTCTCAGTATTGTATCTTCTTGCTTATAGGGTTGTTCATTTACTTTTCAAGCCTACCTAGGTGCGTGGAATTTCCCTTGAAAGGACTATTTTTTTTATTTCTGTGTTTGGGAGGGGGTGACCAGCAGGACCCTAAAAGGGGTCCCTGCTCTGTTTCAAAAAGACAGTAGCTTGAACACAAGCCTTTACTTCTCCCAACCTACACTCCACTTTAATGACAATATAAGATTTTTCAAAAGGCAAAACCCCATAAGGACAAAAAGAAAAGGAAACTAGACAACAGCAACCAAATTTGGCAAAGAAGATAAAGAAAGGTGAATTTAACTAAAGAAGCAGAGGGGAAGCTGATAATGAGCCTGATTTCTATCCTATACTCCAAAGAGGCTTAGGGACCAGAAACTTCCGGAAGTACATTTGATGGAAAATCCTAAGGCAGAGGATTGGTTGAAAGACTGCTAAGAATGACCTTAGTCTTTAGATGCCTTCCCCAGCTCCCAAGTACCCTTCCCCTACCCTGGCAGAAGCCTAGAGTTTTATTCTCTGGAAAGCATGCAATAGAGAGTTCTTTGGCCTGAGAGCACACAGCTGAATGCAGCAGTACTGCTTTAAAAATGGAAATTAGGTGAAGGTTTACATACTGCATGTTGAGACTGAGAGCCTTCTTCCCTCAGGAAGCTTAAAGAAGCCAGGTAGCCAGGCTTAATAGCCTTCAAGTGGGAAGAAAAATCAGGACCATCTGACCCAAAGAAAAAGCCCAGCCTGAACTTACAGTTAAGACCATAGTCCACAAGCCCCACTTGGGTACACCAAGCTTTTGAACAGCTGTTTAGGGCCACACTCTTTAATATAAACAGACAGCTAAGAGAAAAATGGACACTTAAGGAAGCATCTAATATGTGAGACTGTCACCAGAAACAAAGAGGGAAATCAGAGTAATAGCTAATGCGGGAAGAAGAAAGCAAACCAAACAAAGAGAAACCTATCATTGACATCATTAGCAACAAATATATTGCATTCATGAGGTGAGCAGGAAGTGGATGCTTTTACAAAATGACATTCAGAGGGGAAAAAAGAGACCTTGAAAAAATACAAATATTGGAAAATAAAGTTAAGGAAAATGTCCAGAAATTAGAACAAGCAACAAATAAATGAAGAATCTGGAATAGACGAGAAAATTATACAGGTTGAGTCCGAATGACACAACATCCAAGTAATAGGTGTTACAGAAAGACAGAGGAAAGAAACACATCAAAGAAATAATTGTATAAATGTCTTAGAAATTATGGATTTATTTTCAGAATGATAGGTCCATACCTATGGATGGAAATAGCCACAGAAAAGCTTGCCATCAAAAGATCTGAGAACACTGGACAAAGCAGTAATCTTAGAGGGTTGCAGTGCTGGGGCAGCAGGGCATGGTGGGGTGTCATACAATGTGTTAGAATAATGCAGACAATAATCAAATAATCAGAATAGCCTCAGGCTTTTTAACCACTACTCTGGAAGCTAGAAAGCAACGGAAAAGTACCTTCGAATTTCTAAAGGAAGGATTGCCAGCCTAGAATTCTTTACTCAGCAAAGTAGTCAATCAAATATGAAGGTAGAAAATGACATTTTAAGCTATACAAGGTCTCAATAAACTCTTCTCCCTTGCAGTCTTCCTCGGGAAGCTACTGGAGAATGTGCACCAAGAGTGAGAGAAAGTAAAGCCAGAAACAGGGAGAGTTGGGTTTAGGATACAAGGGCTCTAAGGATGCAAGAGAGAAGAGAATCTCTGGGTTCCCAGGGTTTGTGGGAAGGAAGTCCCCAAGATCTGTGTGGCAAACCTAGAAAGCAACCAGTCTAGACAGGTTAGCAAACTCTGATAGAATTCCTAATAAGATTTAACACATTGAGAGAAGATTTATATATCCTGGGAAATATAAGGAGTTGAATTAATAATAAACACGAGAAAACAAAGCAAATAAAAACATCAAGACAACAAATAATTAAAGGAAATACATATTCTGCAGAAAAGGAAATAAATCATGGAATGCTATATGACTTATCTCTGGATGCTGTTGACATAGTCATGCTAAAATAAATATCAAATGTTGATTAATAAATACCGAAAATTATGACAAAATGGTATTGGGAAAATGGAAGGACAAGAAGGGTATATGAGTATGTTAGTGGTCTAGAGGTTGGAGAAACTAACTCTTCATCTTTCATAATAGAAAGTAAACAGAAATGACTAACACCAAAAAATAATTTGGTAGTAATAGTCATATGTTACATAGCAATACGGAAACAGCCAAAAGAATTGAAAGCGGTTACACCTGGAGAAGCAAGAAATTGAGAATGGCTCTTTCAGAATTCTTGACTCTTTAAATTGTATGTGTGTATATTTTTGGTACAAAGAAAATAAATTTTAAAAAGTAATATAGTAAGTTGTTTCCTTGTGAGTATCAAGAATGTATATCTTAGGCAGAATGAAAAATCTCAATATTGCAATGTTACTAAAATGAATTCTTGTGATCTGGGATAAAATTTCCAATGACATTGTCTTGCTGGATTGCAGAAGAGCTGTAGACACAGATGACAATGATGATTTCTGAACAAGCTTGTAAATGACTCAACGCAAATCTAGTAACAACAGAAACACCTGCATTGGAGATACAAGTGACGAATTTCAATTAAAATCATTTCATAAAATAGGAATGAGAAAGAGGCAGTACTAATATATATTGTATAACAAAGGATTTAGCATCATTGCTCTTTTTTGTCAGATTTTTAGTTGTGTGTTTGACCAGTTAAGTTGAAATTTCAAGGAGTTTGAAATTTCAAAGAGATGTGATTGTTTTTTCTGTTTCAGAACTTAATAAGCTTTTGTTGCCCTTTTCTTCTTAATCACACTCTTGGAAGTATTCAATGTCCTTCCCCATCCCCATATGATGCATTTGTATGGATTTCCCACTTGGAATCACTTCACAGAAGAGAGAAAACTATTTCATGCCCAATAAGCTCAGGAGATTTAACCAGCTCTGCCTCTCCTTTTTATTCAACTTCTCTGGGGTGCCCAGAGCAGAGGTGCCTGTCTCGTAGTTGGTGTTCAATAAATATGTACTAAATAAATGAATGGTTCTGTGGAGAACTCCAATCAAATTCCAGGAACTGAGTGAATGCTAGTATATTCTCATTCAAAGGATCACAAACTCAGAAGCCTTCATGGGTGAGGCAATTCAGGGAGTGAGTTGAGCCCAATGAGGATAGAGGCAAATGGGAGATCTAAGGCTCGGTCTAAAGGAGGTAGTGGAAAACTTAGTCCACTGTTGTTAAACAATAATAGCAACAATAAACATTTATGTAATTCATTATGTGTGCACTCGTCCAGTCTCTTTACATATAATAGCTCACATAATCGTCCCAACAGAAACTACGGTAAGTACTGTTATTCATCAACACCATTTTGCAGATGAGGAAACTAAGGCACCTAAGGACTGTGTGCTCAAGCACATATGGCTAATAAGTGGTAGAGCCAGGATTTTAGATTCGACCATTCTGGCTACCAAGTCCTGTCTCTTAATCATGACACCATATTGCCCATCTATTTTTTTTAAAAGAAGCCATGTATCTATATAAAATCTACTAATTTGTAAGTGTTGGCAACTAAATATTTTTAAAGCACTGCTAGCCAAGCAAAGCATGCTTGGTTTATGACTCCTTCTTAGGTAGTAAAAAATTAAAACATGGGGCTAGGATACACAAACCATGACTGGTCCCCCAGACCATGCATAGCCACATTTAACATGCATGGTGGTGATGGGCAGGATCTCAAACAGATCTGGATGACATACTTCTGGGTTCAACCTCATTATCCCAATGGGCATCCACCCTATTGACTCCATTAAAGGAGAAAGAGAAGAATCTAGTAAATGTGAAAATGGCCACCATACATGTCTGTAGACCATGAGAAGTTTCAGACTCCTCTGCAAAGCCATGTAGGTTTGACCAAGAGCTCATAGTGCTATATTCCTCTCTTTCAAGGATGACAGATAGGTCTGATGTATTTTGTTGCCTCTACTATTGTTTGGTTTTACAGACCATTTCAGTGGAACATGGATTTTTTAAAAAGCCAAAGGAAACATTGAGTGCTATGTGATGGTGACTACAGCTTGGCAAAATATTGTGTCAATTCATTGGCAGATGCTAGAAAAGCTATACTTGCTGGTACTAACAAAGTTTTTATTTCTGTGCCCTATGACCAGAACAATTTGCAGTTTTGAAATATGATGTAACTAGAAATCCTAGATGCTTATATGCCTCTAGAGGCATTCTATCAAATCATTGAATGGAGTTTTAAATTATGACTTAATTAAAGTGAAGAGAATGTTTTGCATTCTTTGCTAACAGCTAAGAATAATGATTGAATGAAGCCCCATTAGCATTTACTCTGGACTAATTTAGACAGTGGGTAAGGTATCGGTATATGTGTTTTCTTTTTCTTGAAATGTTGTGTTAAGGTATTAAGCCATCTGTTCTTGTGCATAAACATTTTCCTGGGATTCAGATGGGATTATGGGATATGATATGGCTCTATGATTATTATGGGGTGATCAGACTGTTTATAATAAAATCTTACTTTAGGGGCCTGTTAATGATCTCTAGAAGGAAACCTCTCCAGCCTTCAGGTTGGCAAAATGTCTCCTTTCAGAGGCAAATTGTTTTTCACAAATGTTGGTATGGCTAATTTTAAGGATCAGATTCCTGCATTAAATGTAAACCTCTAAGTCAAGATGATTTTTTGTATTTATATGGACTATAATTAGTTTCTAGGGTTAATTCTAAGTAGCCTCATTTCTAATTTTTTTTATTCCCATAAATGGAAATATTCCTAAGAAAATTAGTAAAGCCCAAAACTGATCACTGTGCAGTATAATAGTTTTATCTATAAATGTAATAAAAGTTACATGTACATGTTTAGAATATCAGCATATATAAAAATTTAGTTAACTAGTAACAAAATATTTACTAAAAAAAAAAAAGAGAGAGTCACATTCCAGGAGCTTTCTAAGTATGAATTTGTGAGCAGAATTTAAAGATTTAGAGTCCATCTAGCAAAAGATTTCCTTGTGGAGAAAAAAAAAGAACTTTATTTATTTATTTATTTATTTATTGAGACAGAGTCTTGCTCTGTTGCCCAGGCTAGAGTGAGTGGTGTGATCTCGGCTCACTGCAACCTCTGCCTCCTGGGTAAAAGCAATTCTCCTGCCTCAGCCTCCCATGTAGCTGGGACTATAGGCATGCACCACCACACCTTTCTAATTTTTGTGTTTTTAGTAGAGATTGGGTTTCACCATGTTGGTCAGGCTGATGTCGAACTTCTGACCCCAGGTGATCCTCCCGCCTCAACTTCTCAAAGTGCTAGGATTACAGGCATGAGTCACTGTGCCTAGCCAAAAAAAAAAAGGAACTTTAAATCAGTGATTCTTATCCACTTTCCCACTCTACACTGGAGTAATATGGCATATTCCCATCAACAGTGGTGTCTCCTCACTGGAAAGGAATAGAAGAAGGGGTAACTAAGGGGAGCCCCCAATTGATTTTAATACTCTCCAACTGAGGTACCCACCCTTCAGGTCCTCTCTTGGGAATTGCTTATTAAAATAGATTTAAATCTAATGGGTACTTATCCAATTGCTTTCTCTAATTACAAATTTAAAGTGGCATTGCTTTAGTTTTTGTTTGTAAATATTTCAACCCAAACATTTGTATAGATATAATGTGCATACTTGCTAATTCATTTGCTGACTATCTTTGTTTTGTATACAAACATTACTTGCATTAAGTTATTATAAAACAGGGGAAATGTACAGTAAAGGGTGAATAATGGATATGAAGATGTGATTATTCTGTCTCCATTATTACAGCACCATCTAGTAGAAAACCAGGAGACCCCCTCGTCATTTCGGATATCAAGAAAGGAAGTGTGGCACACAGGTAAGGAAAATAGGTTTTCTGATTCATTTTAAGCCCTCTCTTAATTTAAGTATACATGATACCTTCCACACCCAAAGCAAACCTTTCTAATGGGTCACTGTATTTTGAAAAACTTCCAAGCAGCCACTGCTAATTGATCATATTTGACATCCCTAGTTGCAGTGGCTCCATAGATCTTCTCCTGGTTATCAATTTATTTATACACAGCTGAAAACATTTCTTAGGGTCTCTCATGAGTCTAGCATAGGCTCTCCTTCACTGATCATCTTCCATTCATTTTCTGACCAAAAACACAAAAACCTGAAAGTAGCCGCACTTATTAGAGGTACCCAAACAGAGGTGATAACTTGTGCAAGAGTTTTGCTGTTACCAGAATATCCCCACTGGGCAAGCAAGATTCTTGAGCGTTAAAATGTTCATGTCACCTATTTGGCCCATATACCATCAAAATCAGGACGTCTCAAATTTTTTATTTCATAAATAAAAATATTTTTAAATGATTGAGGATACTGATATAAGACCATTAACTTTCTTTTTGTTTTCCAATTCAGGACTTAAAAAAAATTCAACCTATTATCACAATTATTTTATTAAATAAATACTTTATTTTATTTTTGAGACAGAGTGTCTCCTCTGTCACCCATGCTGGAGTGCAGCAGTATGATCTCGGCTTACTGAAACCTCTGCCTCCTGGGTTCATGTGATTCTCCTGCCTCAGCCTCCCAAGTAGCTGGGATTACAGGTGTGCACCACCATGCCCGACTAATTTTTGTATTTTTTTTTACTAGAGACGGGGTTTCGCCATGTTGGCCAGGCTGGTCTCAAACTCCTGACCTCAGGTGATCCACCCACCTCAGCCTCCCAAAGTGCTGGGATTACAAGTGTGAGCCACCACATCCAGCCCAAGAAATACTTTAACATTAGAAAAGTAGGAAGGACATTGTATTAGTTTAGAAATGTATGTACAGGCTCCACTGCTATGACAAAGAGACATTTAAGACAGTGGATCAAACAAGACAGAAGTTTCTCTCTTAAAACAGTTGGGAGATAGGCAGACAATCCAGGGCTGAGGGAGCCATCCCAGCAGCTTGTCAGTTATTACCATTTTTTTTAATTTTTAATTTTTGTGGGTATATAGTTGGTATATATATTTATGGGATACAAGAGATATTTTGATAAGGCATGCAATGCATAGTAATTACATCATGGAGAATAGGGTACCCATCCCCTCAAGCTTTTATCCTTTGTGTTACAAGCAATCCAATTATACTCTTTTAGTTATTTTTAAGTGTGCAGTTAAATTACTACTGACCATAGTCACCCTGTTGTGCCATCAAATACTAGGTCATATTCATTCTATTTTTTTTTGTACCCATTAACCATCCCTACTTTTCCCACCCTGACCGCCCCCCACTACCCTTCCTAGCCTCTGGTAACAATCCTTCTACTCTCTATCTCCATGAGTTCAATTATTTTGATTTTTAAATACCATAAATAAGTGAGAACATGTGATGTTTGTAATTCTGTGCCTAGTTTATTCCACTGAACATAATGACCACCAGTTCCATCTAATGCGTTGCAAGTGACAGGATCTTGTTCTTTTTTATGCCTGAATGGAACTCTGTTGTATATATGTACCACATTTCTTTTATCCATTTATCTCTCAATGGACACTTATGTTGCTTCCAAATCTTGGCTGTTGTGAACAGTGCTGCAGCAAACATAGGAGTTCAGATATCTCTTCAATATTTTGATTTCCTTTCTTTTGGGTATATACCCAGCAGTGGGATTGCCGGATCATATGGTAGCTCTCTTTTTAGTTTTTTGAGGAACCTCCAGCTATTTTTATGGTGGTTGTACTAATTTACATTCCCATCAACAGAGTATACAGGGTTCCCTTTCCTCCACATTCTCTCCAGCATTTGTTATTGCCCGTCTTTTGGATAAAAACCACTTTAACTGGGGTCAGATGATATCTCATTGTAGTTTTGATTTCCATTTCTCTGATGACCACTGATGCGGAGCATCTTTTCATATGCCTGTTAGCCATGTGTATGTCTTCTTTTTAGAAATGACTATTCAAATATTTTGGTCATTTTTTAATAGGATTACTAGATTTTTTTTCCTATAGACTTGTTTGAGTTCCATGTATATTCTGGTGATTAATCCCTTGTCAGATGGATAGTTTGCAAATATTTTATCCTGTTATGTGAGCTGTCTCTTCACTTTGTTGATTTTTTTTCTTTGCTATGAAAAAGCTTTTTCACTTGTTGTGATCCCATTTGTCCATTTTGCTTAGGTTGCCTGTGCTTGTGAGGTATTAAGACATATTTGCCCAGACCAATGTCTTGGAGAGTTTCCCCAATGTTTTCTTGTGGTAGTGTCATAGTTGGAAGTCTTAGATTTAAGTTGTTAATCCACTTTGATTTGACTTTTGTATATGACAAGAAATAGCTGCCTAGTTTTATTCTTCTGCATGTTGACATTCCGTTTTCCCAGCACCATTTATTGAAGAGATTGTCTTTTCCCCAGTGTATGTTCTAGGCACCTTTGTCAAAAATGAGTTCACTGTAGGTATATGGATTTGTTTCTGGGTTCTCTGTTCTGTTCCATTGGTCTATGTGTATATTTTTATGCCAGTACCATGGTGTTTGGGTTACTATATGTCTGTAGTATAATTTGAAGTCAGATAATGGGATTCTTCCAATTTTGTTCTTTTTGCTCAGGATGGCATTGGGTATTCTAAGTCTTTTGTGGCTCAGTATAAATTTTAGGATACTTTTATCTATTTCTGTGAAGACTGTCATTGGTATTTTGATACAGATAGCATTGAATATGTAGATTGCTCTGGGTAGTATGGACATTTTAACAATATTGAGTCTTCTGGTTTATAAACATGTATTTTTTTTTCTATTCCTTTGCGTCCTCTTCAATTTCTTTCATCAGCGTTTTACAGTTTTCATTGTAGAGCTCTTTCACTTCTTTCATTAAGTTAATTTCTACATATTTGATTTTATTTGTGGCTCTTGTAAATGGGATTGTGTCTTTAATTTCTCTTTTAGGTTGTTCACTGTTGGCATATAGAAATGCTACTGATTTTTGTATTATTGATTTTGAAGCCTGCAACTTTACTGAATTTTTTTAATCAGCTCTAATAGTTTTTTTTCGTGGAGTCTTCAGGTTTTTCCAAATGTAAGATCATGTCATCTGCAAACAAGGATAATTTGACTTCTTCCTTTCCAATGTTGATATGCTTTTTTCTTTTCCTTGTGGGATTGCTCTAGCTAGGACTTCCAGTACCATGTTGAATAACAGTGGTGACAGTGAGCATCCTTGATGTGTACCAGATCTTAGAGGAATGGAATGGCTTTCAGTTTTTCCTCATTCAGAATGATACTAGCAGCAGCTGTGTTGTATATGGCTTTTTATTATGTCGAGGTATATTTCTTCTATACCCCAGTTTTTTGAGGATTTTTATCCTGAGGGATGTTAAATTTTTTTCAAATGCTTTTTCAGCATCAATAGAAATGATCATGTGATTTCTGTCCTTTATTCTATTGACATGATGTGTCTCACTGATTGATTTGCATAGCTTGCACCATCTTTGAATCTCTGGGTTGTGATCCAGCTTGGTTGTGAATCATCTTTTTAATGTATTTGTGACCTCACTTTGCTAGTATTTTGTTAAGGATTTTTGCATTAATGTTCATTAGAGGTTTCTGGCCCATAGTTTTCATTTTGTTTTTCTTTCTTTTGTGTGTGTGTGTGTGTGTGTGTGTGTGTGTGTATCTTTGTCTGATTTTGTTATCATGGTAATACTGGCCTCATAGAATGAGTTTGGAAGGATTTCCTCCTCCTCTGTTTTTCAGAATAGTTTGAGCAGGATTGATATTAGTTCTTTAAATGTTTGATAGAATTAGGCAGTGAAGCCATTGGGTCCCAGGTTTTCCTTACTTGGAAGCTTTTTATTATGACTTCAATCTTGTTACTTATTACTGGTCTGTTCAGGTTTTGAATTGCATCATAGTTCAATCTTGGTACATTGTATGAGTCTAGAAATTTATTCATTTCCTCTAGCTTTTCTAATTTATTGGCATATAGTTGCTCATAGTAGCCACTAATGATTCTTTGAATTTCTGTGATATCAGTTCTAATGTCTCCTTTTTCATCTCTGACTTTATTTAGTTGGGTTTTCTCCTTTTTTTATTTTTGTTATTAGTCTGGCTAAAGCTTTGTCCATTTTGTTCACCTTTTTAAAAACATTTTGTTTCATTGATCTTGGCATTGTTTTCTTCTTTTCAAATTCATTTATTTTTGCTCTGATCTTTGTTATTTATTTTCTACCACTAATTTTGGGTGCAGTTTGCTCTTGTTTTTCTGATTCTTTAAGATGCATTGTTAGTTTATTTATTTGATGTCTTTGTTCTTTTTTGATGTAGGCACTTATAGTTAAACATTTCCTGCTTAGTGCTGCTTTTGCTGTATCCCATTGGCTTTAGTATGTTGTGTTTCATTATCATTTGTTTCAATACATTTTTTAACTTTCTTATTAATTTCTCCATTGGCCCACAGGTCACTCAGAAGCATGTTGTTTCATTTCCATGTGTTTGTATAGTTTAAAAAATTCCTCGTGGTTTTTTGTTTTCTTCAAATTTTATTTTAAGTTCCAGGGTACATGTGCAGGATGTGCAGGTTTGTTACATAGGTAAACATGTGCCATGGTTTGCTGCACAGATCAACCTATCTTCTAGGTATTAAGCTCAGTACCCATTAACTATTCTTCCCGATGGTCTCCCTCCCATCATCTCACCCATGAGAGGCCCCACTGTGTGTTGTTGCTTCCAGTGTGTCCATGTGTTCTCGTTGTTCAGCTCCCACTTATAAGTGACAACAAGCAGTGTTTGGTTTTCTGTTTCTGTGTTAGTTTGCTGAGAATAAAAGCTTCCAGCTCTATCCATGTACCTGCAAAGGACATGATCTCATTCCTTTTTATGGCTACATAGTATTCCATAGTGTATATGTATCACATTTGCTTTATCCACTCTATCATTAATGGGCATTTGGGTTGACTCCATGTATTTGCTATTGTGAATAGTGCTGCAGTGGACATACACATGCATGTATCTTTATAATAGAATAATTTACATTCCTTTGGATATATACCCAGTAATGGGATTGCTGGGTCAAATGGTATTTCTGCTTCTAGATCTTTGAGGAATTGCCACACTGTCTTTCACAATAGTTGAACTAATTTACATTCCCACCAACCGTGTAAAAGCATTCCTTTTTCTCTGCAGTCTCACCGACATCTGTTGTTTCTTTACTTCTTCATAATTGCCATTCTGACTGGCATCAGGTGATATCTCATCAGGTGATTTCAATTTGTATTTCTCTAATGATCAGTGATGATGAGCTTTTTCTCATATGTTTGCTGACTGCATGAATATCTTCTTTTGAGAAGTGAAGTTCTTTATAGACTCTGGATATTAGCCCTTTGTCAGATGGATAGATTGGGAAAATTTCCTCCCATTCTGTAGGTTGTCTGTTCACTCTGATGATAGTTTCTTTTGCTGTGCGGAAGCTCTTTAGTTTAATTAGATCCCATTTATCAATGTTTGCTTTTGTTGCCATTGCCTTTGGCATTTTTGTCATGAAATCTTTGCCTGTGCCTATGTCCTAAATGGTATTGTCTAGATTTTCTTCTAGGGTTTTTATAGTTTTGGGATTTAGATTTAAGTCTTTAATCCATCTTATTTTATTTTATTTTATTTATTTTATTTTATTTTGTATAAAGTGTAAGGAAGGGGTCCAGTTTCAGTTTTCTTTGTATTGTTAGCCAGTTCTCACAGTGCCATTTATTAAATAGGGAATCCTTTTCCCATTGCTTGTTTCTGTCAGATTTGTTGATGATCAGATAGTTATGGGTGTTTGGTCTTCTTTGTGAGTTCTGTATTCTGTTCCTTTGGTCTATATGTCTATTTTTGTGCCAGTACCATGCTGTTTTGGTTACTGTAGCCTTGTACTATAGTTTGAAGTTGGGTAGTATGATGCCTCCAACTTTGTTCTTTTAGCTTAGGATTGGTTTGGCTATATGAGCTCTTTATTGATTCCACATGAATTTTAAAACAGTTTTTTTCTAATTCTGTCAAGAATGTCAAAGGTAGTTTAACAAGCATGGCATTAAATCTATAAATTACTTTGGGTAGTGTGGTCATTTTCACGATGTTGATTTTTTCTGTCCATGAGCATGGAATGTGTTTCTATTTGTCTGTGTCCTCTCTGATTTCTTTGAACAGTGGTTTGTAGTTCTCCCTGAAGAGGTCCTTCACTTCCCTTATTAGCTGTATTCCTAGGTATTTTATTCTCTTTGTAGCAATTGTGAATGGGAGTTCTTTGATTATTTGGCTCTCTGCTTGCCTGTTGTTGGTGTATAAGAATGCTAGTGATTTTTGCATGGTGATTTTGTATGTTGAGACTTTACTGAAGTTGCTTATCACAGCTTGAGAAGCTTTTGGGCTGAGATGATGGGGTTTTTTAGATATAAGATCCTGTCATCTGCAAAGACAATTTGACTTCCTCTCTTCTGATTTGAATACCCTTTATTTTTTTCTCTTGCCTGATTGCCCTGGTCAGAACTTCCAATATACTACGTTGAATAGGAGTGGTGAGAGGGCATCCTTGTCTTGTGCTGGTTTTCAAGGTGAATGCTTCCAGATTTTGCCCATTCAGTATGATATTGGCTGTGGGTTTGTCCTATATGGCTTTTACTATTTTGAAGTATGCTCCTTCAATACCTAGATTATTGAGAGTTTTTAAATGAAGGGATGTTGAATATTATTGAAGGCCATTTCTGCGTCTATTGAGATAATTATGTGGTTTTTGTCTTTAGTTCTGTTTATATGTTGAATCACATTTATTGTTTAGTGTATGTTGAACCAACCTTGCATCCCAGGGATGAAGTCAACTTGACCATGGTGGATAAACTTTTTAACGTGCTGCTGGATTCAGTTTGCCAGCATTTTATTGAGGATTTTTGCATCCATGTTTATCAAGGGCATTAGCCCAAAGTTTTTTCTCATTGTTGAATATCTCTCCCAGGTTTTGGTATCAGCATGATACTGGCCTCATAAAATGAGTTAGGGACAAGTTCCTTATTTTCAATTGTTTGGAATAGTTTCAGAAGAAATAATACCAGCTCATCTTTGTACCTCTGTTAGAATTCAGCTGTAAATCCATGTGGTCCTGTGATTTTTTTGGTTGGTAGACACTATTTATTACTGTCTCAATTTCAGAACTCATTATTGGTCTGTTTGTTCTCATTAGTTTCAAATAATTTCTTGATTTCTGCCTTAATTTTATTATTCACCCGAGGGTCACCTGGGGGCAGGCTGTTCAATTTCTGAAGTAGTAGTGTGGTTTAGAGCGAATTTCTTAATCTTGAGTTTAATTTGATTGTGCTGTGATCTGAGAGACTGTTATGATTTCAGTTATTTTGCATGTGCTGAGGAATGTTTTACTTCCAATTATGTGATCGATTTTAGAGTAAGTGTCATGCGTCAATGAGAAGAATATATATTCTGTTGTTTTGGAGTGGAGAGTTCTGTAGATATCTATCAGGTCCACTTGATCCAGAGCTGAGTTCAAGTCCTGAATATCTTTGTTAATTTTCTGTCTCAATGATCTGTCTAATATTGTCAGTGGGGTGTTACAATCTCCCACTATCACTGTGTAGGAGTATAAGTTTCTCTGTAGGTCTCTAAGAACTCTCTTTATGAATCTGGGTGCTCCTGTATTGGGTACATATGCATTTAGGATACTTAGTTCTTCTTGTTGAATTGAACCTTTTCTTCTGTCTTTGTTGGTTTAAAATCTCTTTTCTCACAAACTAGGAGTGCAGGCTCTTCCAGTTTTTCATTGCTTGGTAAATTTTCGTCCATCACTTTGTTTTGAGCCTATGTGTGTCACTGCATATGAGAAAGGTCTCTTGAAGACAGCATACCAATAGGTCTTGGTGCTCTCTTTATCCAGTTTGCCATTCTGTGTCTTTTAACTGGGGCATTTAGCCTGTTTACATTTAAGTTTAGTGTTGATATGTGTTAATTTGATCCTGTCATCATGATGCTAGCTGGTTATTTTGTAAACTTGTTTATGTGGTTGCTTCTTAGTGTCACTGGTCTGTGTATTTCAGTGTGTTTTTGTAGTGGCTAGTAATGGTTTTTCCTTTCCATATTTAGCACTTCCTTCAAGAGCTCTGGCAAGGTAGGCCTGGTGGTGATGAATTCCCTCAGCATTTACTTGTCAGAAAAGGATCTTATTTCTCCTTTACTTATGAAGTTTAGTTTGGCCAGATATGAAATTCTGGATTGGAAATTATTTTCTTTTAGAATGTTGAATATTGGCCCCCAAACTCTTCTGGCTTGTAGGTTTCTGTAGAGGTCTGCTGTTGGTCTGATGGGCTTCCCTTTGTAGGCATCCTGGCTTTTCTTTCTGGCTACCCTTAACATTTTTTTCATTCATTTTGACCTTGGAGAATCCAATGATTTTGTGTCTTGGGGTTGATTTTCTCATGTAGTATCTTACTGAGGTTCTCTGGATTTCCTATATTTGAATGTTGGCCTATCTTGCTGGGCTTGGGAAGTTCTCCTGGATTATATCCTGAAGTATGTTTTCCAACTTGGTTCTGTTCTCCCCATCTCCTTCAGGTACCCCAATCAGTCATAGATTTGGTCTTTTTACATAATCCCATACTTCTTGGAGGTTTTGTTTATTCCTTTTTATTCTTTTTTCTCTATTCTTGTCTGCCTGTCTTATTTCAGAAAGATAGTCTTCAACTCTGAGATTCTTTGTTCCACTTAGTCTGTTTGGCTATGGACACTTGTGATTGCATTATGAAGTTATCATGTTGTGTTTTTCAGCTCCATAAGGTCATTTATGTTTCTCACTAAACTGGCTATTCTGGTCATCAGCTTCTGTAATGTTTTATTATGATTCTTAGCTTATTTGCATTGTGTTAGAGTATGCTCCTTTAGTTCAGTGAAGTTCATTATTACCCACCTTTTGAAGCCTACTTCTGCCAATTCAGCCATCTCAGCTTCAGCCCAGTTCTATGCCCTTGCTGAAGAAGTATTGCAGTTATTTGGAAGAGAAGAGGCACCCTGGTATTTTGAGTTTTCTGCAATTTTATGTTGATTCTTTCTCATCTTTGTGGGCTTATCTGCCTTCAATCTTTGAGGTTGCTGACCTGCGAATGGAGTTTTTGTGGGGTCTTTTTATTGATGATGTTACTGTTGTTGCTTTCTGTTTATTTGTTTTTCTTTTAACAGTCAGGCCCCCCTTCTGTAGTGCTGTTGTGGTTTGCTGGGGGTCCACTCCAGACCCCAAGCCTGAGTCCCTCCTGCACCTGGATGTATTACCAGTGAAGGCTACAAAACAGCAACGACGGGAGCCTGCTCCTTCCTCTGAGAGCTCTGTTCCAGAGGGGCACTGACCTGATGCCTATCTGGTGACCTGGAGACCCCTGTTGGGAGGTCGCACCCAGTCAGGAGGAACGGTATCAGGAACCTGCTTAAAGAAGCAGTCTGCCTGCTCCTTGACAGAGCAGGTGCTCTGTCCTTTGGGGAACCACCCTCATCCAGACTGCCCAGACTCTCCAGAGCCAGCAGGCAGGAAAGGCTAAGTCAACTGAACCAGAGAGACCATGGCTCCCCGTCCTGCAAGGGGCTCCATCCCAAGAAGATCATAATTCTGTCCATAAAACCTTGGCTTAGAATGAATTTCTTAACCTTGAGTTTAATTTGATTGTGCTGTGGTCTGAGAGACTGTTATGATTTCAGTTATTTTGCATCTGTAGTTGCTGAAATTCCCACAGGTGGTCTAGAAGGTTCTTGTACTTGAATATAGATATCTTTCTCTATGTTTGGGAAGTTCTCTGTTATTATCCCTTTGAATAAAGTTTCTACCCCTATCTGTCTCTCTACTTCATCTTTAAGGCCTGTAACTCTTAGATTTGGCCTTTTGAGGCTATTTTTTAGATCCCGTAGGTGTGTGCCATTGTTTGTTTGTTTGTTTGTTTGTTTTGAGACGGAGTCTCACTTTGATGCCCAGGCTGGAGTGCAGTGGCGCAATCTTGGCCCACTGCAACCTCTGCCTCCTGGGTTCAAGCAATTCTCCTGCCTCAGCCTCCCAAGTAGCTGGGATTACAGCCGCACACCACTATGCCCAGCTTTGTGTGTGTGTGTGTGTGTGTGTGTGTGTGTGTTTGTGTTTGTACTTTTAGTGGAGACGGGGTTTCGCCATGTTGCCCAGGCTTGTCTCAAACTCCTGACCTCAAATTATCTGCCTACCTCGGCCTCCCAAAGTGCTGGGATTATGGGTGTGAGCCACCATGCCTGACCCAGTTTTTTGTGTGTTTTTTGTTGTTGTTTTTTTTCTTTTTTCTTTTGCCTTCTCTGGCTATGTATTTTTAAATATCCTGTCTTCAAGCTTACTAATTCTTTCTTCTGCTTGATCAATGATGTTGTTAAGAGACTCTGATGCAATCTTTTAATGTGGCAATTGCATTTTTCAACTCCAGAATTTCTGCTGCATTTTTTTAAAAATTATTTCAATCTCTTTGTTGAATTTATCTAATAGGATTCTGAATTTGTTATCTGTATTATCACAGACTCAAAACTTCATTGTTTCCTCAAAACAGTAATTTTGAATTCTCTGTATGAAAGACCACATATCTCTATTTCTCTGTGATTGGTTTTTCGTGCCTTATTTAGTTCACTTGGTGAGGTCATGTTTTCCTGGATGGTCTTGATGCTCGTGAATGTTCATTAGTGTCTGAGAACTGAAGAGTTAAGTATTTATTATAATCTTTGCAGTCTGGGCTTGTTTGTACCTGTCCTTCTTGGGAAGGCTTTCCAAGTATTTGAAGGGACTTGCGTGTTGTGATCTAAGTTTTTGGTCACTTCACCTGTATCTCCATTAGGGGGCGCCCCAAGTCCAGCTCTTGCAGACTCAAAAATACTGCATTGGTGGTCTTGGGTAAGATCCAGAAGAATTATCTGGATTACTAGGCAGAGACTCTTGTTCTCTTCCCTTTCTTCCAAACAGATACAGTCTCTCTCTCTGTGCTGAGCTACCTGAAGCTGAGGGGTGAGGGGGTGACACAAGCACCCCTGTGGTCACCACCACTGGGACAATGCTGGTTCAGACCTGAAGCCAATATGATACTAGGTCTCAAATAAGGCTGCCAGTAAACCCTTATCTGGCTACTGCTACTCCATGTTCACTCAAGGACCAAAGGCTCTATAATCAGCAGGTGGCAAAGCCAGGCAGGATAGTATCCTTCTTTTCAGGGCAGTGAGCTTCCCCTGGCCCCTTGCAGGTCTAAAGATGCCATCCAGGAGCCTAGTCCTGGAGACCAAAACCTTAGGAATCTACCTGGTGCTCTATTCTACTATAGCTGAGCTGGCACCCAACCCACAAGACGAAGTCTTTCCCATCCTTTCTACAAGGAAAGAAGTCCCTCCCCATGGCCACCACTGCTCCAGGCCCATGGCAAGTACTGCCTGACTATTGCCGACGTTCACTCAAGGCCCAAAGGCTCTTTAGTCAGCTTGTGGCAAATGCTGCCAGGGCTGGGACTCTTCTTTCAAGGCAGTGGGCTCCCTTCTATCCCACAAACATCCAAGAGCTAAGGCCTAGAATCAGGGACCCCAAGAGCCCACTTGGTACTCTACCCCACTGTTGCAGAGCTGGTACCTAAGCTGCAAGTCCTTTTTACTGTTTCCTCTGCTTTTCTCAAGCAGAAACAGCCTCCCCATAGCCACCACAGCTGGGAATGTGCTGGGTCACACCTAAAGCCAGCACAACTCAGTCTCACCTAAGGCCCACAGCAAGTACTACCTGGCTACTGCTGCTGATTTTATTTTTTTATAATATTTGATTTTATTTATTTTTTGAGACAGAGTTTCATTCTGTTGCCTAGGCTGGAGTGCAGTGGTGTGATCTCAGCTCACTGCAACCTCCACCTCCCAGGCTCAAGTGATTCCCCTACCTCAGCCTCCCGAATAGCTGGGGTTACAGGTGTGTGCCACCACGCCTGGCTAATTTTTGTATTTTTTGTAGAGATGGGGTTTCACCATGTTGGCCAGGCTGGTCTTGAACTTCTGGTCTCAAGTGATCCACCCACCTTGGCCTCCCAAAGCGCTGGGATTGCAGGCATGAGCCACTGCACCCAGCCGTGCTGCTGATTATTCAGGGCCCAAGGGATATTTAGTCAGCAGGTGATAAATGTTGCCAGGACTGGGTCCTTCCCTTCAAGGCAGCAGGTTCCCTTCTGGCCCTGGGTGTGTCTAGAAATGTTGTCTGGGAGCTAAGGCCTGGAAAAGGGGCCTTAGGACTCTGCCCGGTGCCCTGTCATACTACGGCTGAGCTGATATCAAAGTTGCAAGACAAAGTCTTCTTTAGTCTCCCCTCTCCTCTACTCAGGTAGAGTGAAGATTTCTTCAGGAGTTGTGAGCTGTACTGTGTAGGGCTAGGGGAGGGGTGTTGCAAGCACTCACTTAGCCACCCCAGCTAGTTTCTCATTAGGTCACATGCCCCCCAAGTCTACTGGCTCTGAGCTCAGCACAGCATCAGGACTTGTCCAGGAATTGCAGTCCTTGTGGCTTTAAACTGTCTTTTGAGTTTATTTAGTACCCAAGAACACTTTAGCGTGCAGCAGTGAGGCGTGCTGGAACTCAAGTTCTGACCACTGGAATGGGTGATTCCCCTGTGCCTAGGGCTGATCTAAATGTTCCCTCTGTGGATATCAGCTGACTTCTGCCCAGTGTTGCTTTCCGCTCTGACAGGGTAGCACTGAGTTTCAATGCAGTCTCTCCCTCACTGTGTTCTCCCTCCCACAAGTGCACAGTTTTTCTCTCTATGCCATGTGGCTGCTGCAGAAGGGGTGGGGAAGGGGCTGGCATCATCAATTCAAGACCTTCTTTCCTACCCTCTTCAGTGCCTCTTTCAATGATATGAAGTTAAAACCAGGTACTGTGATTGCTCACCTGATTTTTGGTTCTTATAAAGGTGCTTTTCTATATGGATAGTTGTTAAATTTGGTGTTCCTGCAAGGAGGACAGTTAGTGGAGGCTTCTATTCAGCCATCTTGCTCTGCCTCCCTCCTGCTACCATTTTCTAGCTATAGGCAGGAGGTGGGGAGGGTCCCCAGAGAGTCTGGGGCATGCATTTTTAGAGGGTAACTTAAAAGAAGGGAAAAGAGAATGGGTGCTGGGAAACAATCAGCAGTCTCTGGCACAGACATAATGCATAAAAGGCTATTCTTACAAATCTGTGTATATATACATATATGCACGTAGAAACATATACATACTACATTCACATTATTTTTTTCGTTTCATTATGGACCTTAAAAATTTTCAACAGACCTACCCTGGTCCACAGCCAGTTTTAGAGTCCCAGTGGCCACTTTCCAAATAAGCTATGGTTTCATCTATAAATTTTCTTGCTACTTCAGCCATAGTAAGTTTCCAGATGCAAGTGGAAATAGCAGAGGTTCAAGCCTTAGGCTTCCACTAACTCTATTACACCTTGCCTTCTCTCATTCTCTCAGCGCTCTCCTAATAACTGGACTACCAAGGATCAAAAGTAATACAACAATATGGAGAAACACAAGGATACCCGGGTCTATGCAGACCCTCGCCCATTACCTCCCTTCCTAGGAATTGTATGCTTCCTGAGTGACACTTATATATGTTCTTGTTTAATTGAAAAAAGTATAAGAAAAAATGGTTTTAATACTCTGCAATTTAATGTCATGGCAGGCAACCCAAATAAGACTAGAAGAAGGGAGGGAGGTGTCAATAAAGTACAATTTAAAAACAGTTGAACCTCTTTTCCTCTAAAGACTACCACAGTGCTACATTATGCTTAATGCCTCTTTAAATAGCCTAGTTAAGTGCTCATCATTAGTCATGTGTTACTATGCATTCACTAACAGAACTGGGACCCTGGAACTTGGGGATAAATTGCTCGCAATAGATAATATCCGGCTGGACAACTGTTCCATGGAAGATGCAGTTCAGATCCTCCAGCAATGTGAAGACCTGGTGAAGCTCAAAATCCGCAAAGATGAAGATAATTCAGGTATTGAGAGCATCCTTAGTTAAAACTGATTTTTCGAAATGCCCATCTGTCACCACAGATATTAGATCTTGATGTTTTATATACAACAGCTGGCTAGTGACGTGGCAGCAGTGTTTCACAGCTAGAAGAGTCTTTAAGTTTTGTGTTGAGAGTGTAGTATGAATTTTAAATAATGATGCTTGTAAATGATATCATTAAGATAATTTCATTATAGAAAACATTATAATTGCATGAAATAATTTTTAAAGATGATATCTAAATCATCGTCTAATCCCACACTAATATAGTGAAACTGGTGGTTTTCTAGTTTTTGTTGATATTCCTATGGCATAACTATAAACAAGTAGATGTTGCATTTTTTACCTAATTTTACATTATAAACATTTGATCATTTTATAAACTCTGAATGTCTATCATTTTTATTGACTGCCTGTGATTTACCTTTCTTCTCTTCTTAAATCACTATATTGCTTCCAACTGTTTCATTATTGTAAATAGTACTCTTATAGACATCTTTATACATAGATATCTTTATTCAGCTTTTCAACTTTTTTTTTCTTTTGAATTATTTCATAAGAAAATATTCCTAGAAGCAGGATGGCTGAATAAGAATACAAAGGAATTGTCTATGATTCCTGATGAGTCAGTCATGCCTCACGTTGCTTTTCAAAAGGGCTATATACATTTTTTAGGCCCTCCAATGAAACTTAGGAGGGCATAGACTCATCTGAAGCGTTTGTTAAAACACAGATCCTGGGCACCACCCCAGGTGGGACCTGGGATTCTGGATTCCTAATAAACATCCAGATGCTGCCACAGCTGTGGTGCAAGGAGCACACTTCGGGTTGCCCTGAAATACGAGACATCCTATCTGATTATGATAAGAATATAGAGCCAATTGAAAAGTGTCCATTCATCAAAAGAGTCAGATAATGTGGGGAATTACAGAATGTGATATGGATCCATAAAGTAAACATTTCATTTACAATTTTGCCAATCTTGTGGGTAAAGTCAAGGCCTTTCCTATGAACATGGTTCCTGCTGATTATGGTCACAAGTCTAAATGTTTGCCTAAACCATATCCACAATATGGGTAAAGTCAAGGCCTTTCCTATGAACATGGTTCTGCTGATTATAGTTACAAGTCTTTTTGTTTGTTTGCCTAAACCATATCCACAATATATATTTTATGACTTCCAGTTTTATTTTGGTTTGGTTTGGTTTTTAATGCAGTGAGACTTTAAAGAATTTATAGCAATCTGAATGCCTCCTCCACCTAGATTTTGGTCTTCCCCAGTGTTTTAGAGTTTTTCTGCTAGGTAATTAACAGTAGATTTTATGTTTGTTTGTTTGTCTGTTTTGTGTTTGTTTTGTGTGGCACACCCAGGCTGGAGTGTGCCATGGAGTGCAGTGGCGCCAACTCTGCTCACTGCAACGTCCACCTCCCAGGTTCAAGCAATTCTTGTGCCTCAGCCTCCTGAGTAGCTGGAATTACTGGCATGCATCATCTTTCCTGGCTAATTGTTATATTTTTAGTAGAGATGGAGTTTTGCCATGTTGACCAGGCTGGTCTCAAACTCCTGACCTCAACTGATCTGCCCACCTCGGCCTCCCAAAGTGCTGGGATTTCACGTGTGAGCCACTGCGCCTGGCCATAGATTTTTGCCTAATGAACCCTTATTGAATCTTTCCCAACCGTTGGATTTTATTTTCATAGAACAAGTACATTCATATTTCATAGGTTATATAAGATTAATTAAATTACATAGTTAAAATAACAAGTACAGCTGGCATAAACAGGTTTAGGAATAAACATAATTGCCTCTAAATTTTGAAGTTTACAACTCAAGCAGGAGCAGGAGCAGAAGTGCAGAGGGGCTAGATAAAGAAACGTATTGCTCTGGAGCATGTCATGGCATTGATCTGTACATTTTATGATAGAGGATGAACAGCCACAATTAATTCAGTAAATTGGTTAAGTGGAGATTGGTTGAGAGAGCATCTACTGTATATAATTTCATTGCAACCAGTAATGAAGTTGTGGCAATGTTCTGGGATTTCCTTAATCAGGTCATCTAGATCTAGAGTTCATGGTTATGTCAGGCTATGTGTTTATGATTCCTATTCAAAGTAAAAAAAAAAAAAAAATCTATAGTTGCATCCATCAGTACAATTGATGATGATGATATCCAAATATATTTTATAACCAATGTTTAAAAATATGCACAGGTTTGCACTCATTATTTCCTAAGCAACTGATTTTCTGTGCCAACATTTGCATTTCTCTCCTTACAAGCCTGCTTCAGTTGCACTTTCTTTTGGGGATTTATTTCAAAAGAGGGAGTAAGCCTTTAGCATCAGCCTGGGTTCTGTCCTAGTCAAGAGGCAAAGCCCTGTGGAGAAACCTGTTTTGCATGATTTGCCCTGCTCAGCAGATGTCAGCTACTTTCCTTGCAAAGTGAAAAAGCCAAGCCAGAGATGAATGTGTGTAGTGGGCACAGTTGGCAATGCATCCAATTTCAAAGCCAGGCTGTGTCTGCCGGTTGGCAGGAGTTTCTCAAACAACTGAGCACTTGGAGAGCTAGACCTTACTTTCAGTTACTGATTTCCTTTGCCTCATTTTCCCCCTTTATACGCTTCCCCTACAATCCCTATGTAAACTATTATGATACTTATTGTGCTTATTAAATATTTTTTAATTTTAAGAGGTTCTGGTTTTAAAATCCTAAACCTTCCATAGAAAAACATACAACCACCCAAAATAAGACTATAGATATTGGCATGAGAGACATACTTACCCAAACCAGATTTTCTCATACTGATATACAGAAATATATACTCATTCAGACATGGTTTTACAAAAGATCACTATTTGCAAATTATTCAGCTATTGATTTTGAAGAATTTGTGTGATCCTAGTATTCTCTTCCCTTACAACATTATAATTTGAGTACCTGAATTCATTTTTATTCAGAGCAAAGTAAGGGAGGAAAAAAAACATTATTCAAAATGTAAAGCCTGACCACAGATTATTTAAAGGCAAACTAAATCTTCACAAAGAGCAAATGTTTTAAAATCAGACATGATATGATGAAGAATGGAAACTCAGAAGAAGAGACGGTAGGAGGGGGATGAGGGACCAAAAAAAACTACTTATTGAGTACAGTGTGCAGCACTTGGGTGATGGGTGCACCACAATCTCAGGCTTCACCGCTATACAATTCATCCAGGTAATGAAAAACCACTTGTACCCTTAAAGCTATTGAAATAAATTCTTTTAAAAATATCAGACCTCAGTTTAAAGTTCAGCTCTACCACATTTGAGCTGTGAGAGTTTGGGCAACTTGCTAAACTTGTCTGAGATTTGGTCCCATTTTCAGTACCATCTACATAATGATACCCATCTCAGGGAACTGTTGTAACTTACTGAAAGAAATACTGGCACAGTCCATACTCCACTCAGTAAGTGGAGACTATTTGTATTCTAATTACCTCCTGAAATCCCTTTCTCTGCATTCGTTCTGATCCTTTATCAAGATATGACTGAGTGGAAAATAAGCATTGATCCTTCGGACAGTCACTGATTTTGAAAGTTTGATATTATGCTTAATCTGAAATTATGCTGGTGATCAGAACGATCCCATTAAATAGTTGCCATGCTTTGTCTCAATGTTTTTGAATGGTAATATTCAGTGTATATTCTCCAACCCTAGAAATGTTGCTCATACTGATGTAGGCCCTCTGCACTTCAGGAGTTTTCCAGTCCTTTAACGGCTGGCTGCTCTCCTTCCTTCAGTGATGATTCTCTCTCCGGTCACAGGAAGTTTATAACTATACTTGATGTAACTTAGTTTCCTAAGCTAGCTTGTACTGCAAATGGGATTTAACAGATACTGCTTCAAAATGTAAGCATTTCTTCCAGCTTCGCACATCTCACTACCCTGCTGTGTACCTTACCCAAGGAGATGGTAGAACTATTCCCAAATGCTGCTGAAGCCCTCGATTTTCAGTCATGCCATCAGCATTCATTTATTGTCTATGAAGTATCAGGCAATGACTACCGGTTCTTAGATAAAAAGGACACAATCCTGCCCTTAAGTCAGTTACCACCAAATAGGAGAAACAAAAGAAAATCAATAATTAACAATATAGTGAATGTCGTAAGGATATGCACAAAATATTCCACAATGGTAAGAGAATGTGAAGGCATCCATTTGAGCCTGAGGACCTCAAGGAAAAGATTCTAACAACCTGGGTCCCGAAGAGGTTTGTGAAGTGGTGCAGAAAGTTAGGGACAGCATGGCACACTCCAGTAGGCAGATATGGCTCAAGCAGAACATATGTGCAAGGACTTTGTAGTAGGTAAGCTAGAAAGGTATACTGGAGCCAAGTCATTATGGGTCTTGTAAATCACGTTAATAAATTTGAATTTTATCCCAGAAACCAGTGGGGAGCCATTAAAGGAATTAAAACGGGAATGAGGCCCACTGGACTTGGTTAGTGACCACTGGTTTTAATCACTTTATGAAAGCGCTGAATGAGCCATTCAAGAGAGTGTGAATTAACTCTGCTTCTAGCCCAAGCTGGGGGAAACAGTGGAATGAAAGACGAAGAACGCCAGACTGGCTTCATAACTGACAAGTGGGAAACTTAGGCAAATTAACTTCTCTGAGCATGAGTTTCCTCATCTGTAAATGTCCATTTAATGCTTACTTTAATTGGCTGTTTTAAGGATTAAAGGAGGAGATATATACATATATACACACACACACACACACACATATATATATATTTAAATTAAAGGAGGAGATATATGTGTGTGTGTGTGTGTGTGTGTGTGTGTGTATGTTTTTGTTTTGTTTTGTTTTGTTTTTGAGATGGAGTTTTGCTCCTGTCACCCAGGCTGGAGTGCGATGGCAGGATCTCGGCTCACTGCAACCTCCACCTTCCAGGTTCAACCGATTCTCCTGCCTCAGCCTCCCAAGTAGCTGGGATTACAGGTGCCTGCCACAACCATGCCCAGCTAATTTTTTGTATTTTTAGTAGAGATGGAGTTTTGCCATGTTGGGCAGGCTAGTCTCGAACTCCTGACCTCAGGTGATCCGCCCACCTTGGCCTCCCAAAGTGCTAAGATTACAGGCGTGAGCCACCGCGCCTGGCCTAAAGGAGGTAATATATTTAAGAACTCACCAATAAGTTTGCACTTAGTAAGGCCTAATGAATGCTGACTATCAGTAGTCATTACTGTATTTGGATATTTTTAAAGTGAATTTAAGCTCTATTTAACAATGGCCAAATCTTTTGGAACACTTGGAGTTGTAGGTGTTTTTCTCTCTCATTCTGGATTCAGCCTGGACCATCCTGCCTTCAGGAGCTTCTGCATTTGTCGTCTTCCATTACTGCAGGAATGTAACTCAGGTAGTGTCCAGTGGCTCTTGTGTGGGTCCAAGGCTCTGGGATTCCTGAGGCTGTGACCCAATCCCCAGGTCTTCAGCAATGCAAATAATCCCCTTGAAAAAAAAAATCTATTGTTTGTCTTGATTGCTTCTGAGTCCAAAGTAAATGAAGAGAGTTGGAAGACCTGGCTAAGGCCTGAGAGGAAACCCTGAAACAAAGCAATAGAGACTTTTGGGGATTTGCAGGAAGAGATAGAGGTTTGCAAATCTATCACATATAGTTTTCAAAACTCGGCTTTGTATTACCACCTTTTTGTCAATCAAATATACAGCTATTAATGATCTCTCACTTGGTTTGGGGAATCTTATTCTAATATATAGCATATTTTTGGAGACCATAAATCAATACTTGACCTTCCTGGGCTCTAATCTGTGTAAAAAAATCATTTTCAGGCTGCAGCTTGTCCTATTCAAAGCAAATTACCTTTATCCAGCCTTATTAGTGATTATATTAGTCCTTTGAAGACAGATTCATATTTTGGGCTTCAAATATATATAGTTCACCAGTGTTAAGCCAAGCTAAGTAATTTGCGGTAGCTTTTCCCCCTAAACCCAGATTGGAGTATTGGAGTAGCAGAGATGCCCCTTTCCAAGCTCCCAAGAATGATCTCGGCTGTGCTAGGAGCACTAGAAGGAGGTGTGTTGACAAGAAGCTGGCTGCAAGAAGGACCTATGATAAAAAGTACTTTTCTCTTTTCTTCAGGCTTGATTTCATAAAGGGATGGCTCTCCAGCTTGAGTGTGCATCAGAATCACCGAGAAGATGTTAATCCACAGATGACTAGGCCCCTCTCCCAGAGTTCCCATTCCTATTGGTCTGTGGGGTAGGGATTCTCAGTCAAATGCAAACTTGAGAATTTGTATTTGTAACAAGTTCACAGATGATGCCAAAACTGCTGGTCCTAGAACTACACTTTGAGAAATGCTGTCACAAACCAACCAGTTTTGAGACTTAAAATTATCACTTACACAAAGAAATTTGAATTCTACTCTGAAAACACTTAGCAATTGCTTGGACGTCTCCTGGTATATCATTGTGACATGCCTATATAAAATGCCTGTGTAGCAATAAGGGAGCTGTAGACATTGTTGTTCAAATGGTTTACTTTCTCAGGCCTGTCCAACTCCAAGAAATTTAGCTGTACTCTAAAATTAATTCCATCACTTTTAGTTGAAGTGAACTTTGATTGACCTGCACATGTATGCCTTCCAAAGGCTCTCTCCCAAATCCAAGCCTCCTATTTGGCCACAGAAGCAGCTACCATTATGGATTCAAGCCAGATAGTGTTCATTTTGTTAAACAAGCGGCACTCAAGAAGCCTGAAAATAACGTTGCACATAAGTAATGCAGCAATTTTGCATCTGTTCTGTGCTTCCATTAATTTTCTTAACTAGAGCTGAGCAGAACAAACAAGTAGGCTTGCCCCGTTTCCTGTCTTTCACTAATCGTTGTAAACCTTCTGTTGTGATATAAAAGCTGTTTATAATATCATTAACATCTGCTTAGGCTCACTTTGAAACTTACTGGTGATTCTACTTTTTTCTTTCTCAGAAGTTTCTCTTCTAGTTAAACACCGTAGTTGCTCCTTTCTAAGACTTCTACCTGAAGCAACCTCAAGGAGAGTATATTTAGGAACGCTTCAATCTCCAAAATAGTCTTCTGAGTATTCCTTCCTAAATGGCAGTTATTATCCTCCTCCTAAGCTGCAGGGCCTCACAGATGCCAATTGAGTTAAAGCCTGAGAAGGCAGGTGGAATTGGCAGTTGAACCTGAAGCTGACTCAACACTCCTGGCACGGTGGAGGGAGGAGGTTCTAGGTTTGCTCATCCCCACAATGGCAGCTGAGGTTGTATTCTCAAACTTTGAATGAGATTAGGTTTGCATCACATGTCTTGGAAAAGGAAACTAGACCTTGGCATAGCAGGGAAGCTGACTCGTAAAACTCTCCTGGAGATCTCAGCCTGGGAACCAATGACTACATGCTAATATGCATTCATCCTTCTGCTCACTTGTTCAAGCATTTACTGAGTTCCCTTTGGTACCAGACATAGTTCTAGGCTATGGGGATATGAAGATAAAAATCTCTGTTTTCAAGGTAATCTTATTCTAATGAAGAGCCAAGTAGTGAGATCCTTAAAACATAGAGTGAAAGGTATACGCTAGAACATACATTTCCAAGGGGGGCAAAAATTGGTTCTTAAAATTGGTTCTTGTGGTATCTTGGATATTACATTATGAAAGTTTGTGGCCCTCCAAATCTCAATCATACCTGATTGAATTCTAGTTCTTAATATTTAATTTCTCTCATTAAGGATAATTTAAAACTAATTTCACTCTTCTCGTTATTTGAGAGCAAGAATGAAAATAAAAGTTTAGAAACATCAGAAGAATGCACAGGAGCTGTGGGTCTCATAGGAAAGCCTCTAGCCCCTCCAGCGAAGCCACCAGGAAGCCTTTCTGAAGGATGAGACTCTGAGCCAAGCTTTAAAGTAAAAGTAGAAATTCTACAGGATAACAAATGAGAGAAAGATGTTTGTGCATAGGGAGTAACAGGTGCACGGGCTAAAGATGTTAGAAAAGTGCTATTTAAGGAATTGCAGTGGTTCTATGAAGAGAGAATTTAGCAGATTGGATTGGGATGGGGGAGGATGGTGTGACCCTCTGGGGGCCAGCTCAGCTCTTGCAAAGGGGTTATATTTTATTCTTAAAGAACTGAGGAACTGGCTGGGCGTGGTGGCTCACGCCTGTAATCCCAGCACTTTGGGAGGCCGAGGCGGGCGGATCACAAGGTCAGGAGATCGAGACCACGGTGAAACCCCGTCTCTACTAAAAATACAAAAAATTAGCCGGGCGCGGTGGCAGGCGCCTGTAGTCCCAGCTACTCAGGAGGCTGAGGCAGGAGAATGGCATGAACCCAGGAGGCGGAGCTTGCAGTGAGCCGAGATCGCGCCACTGCACTCCAGCCTGGGCGACAGAGCGAGACTCCGTCTCAAAAGAAAAAAAAAAAAAAAAGAACTGAGGAACCAATAAAAAGCTTTATGTAAGAGAGTAACATTTCAGATTTATGTTTTGAAAATATTCTGGGGAGGAAAAAGAAGAAATTTATGTTGGCAGCAGTGGTGAAAATAGAAGTGGGGAGGAGGGGCAAAGGCTGGATCCCAAGCAGGAAAACTGTTTAGGAGGAAGCCATTGCTATGAAAAACTGGGCAGAGCCAAGATGGGGTCCTTCTCAAGAGCTGGAGAGCTTGCCTTGTGGGCAGACAGGCCATATGGTCTGGAAAAGACTCTGTGCGGGCAGCCATCACCACCCTCTATGAAAGGAAAGCCAGAGTAATTAAATACCTGTTTACACAAGGCATCCACATAGGGCTTTCTAAGGGAAATGATATTATTTTCTTTTTCAAAAGCTTGTTATTAAATTCAAAATACATACAAAAATAAAAATAGCATAATGAATCACCATGCATCACCCAGTGTTAACAGTGATTTGCTTACAACCAACCTTGCTTCATCTCCCCTCTTAGTCTGGTTTCCCCACCTCACCAGTGGAGTTATGAAGAAATTCCCAGCATCATCTCATCTTTTTACTATTACTAACATATGCCTAAAAAATACTTTTTTAAAACATATAACTAAATAACATCATTAGCAATATTTTTAATATCGCTCAATGTTCACATTTCCCTGATATATATAAAATCATAATTAAAACCTGTTTTTTTTAAAGCAATCTATCCGAGGAAAAAATAGGCAGCTTTTTTTTTTTTTTTTTTTTTAGAGGGAGCCTTGCTGTGTCACTCAGCCTGGAGTGCAGTGGCACAATCTCAGCTCACTGCAACCTCCACTTCCCAGGCTTAAGCGATTCTCCTGCCTCAGCCTCCTGAGTAGGTGGGACTACAGCACGTGCCACCACACCCGGCTAATTTTTGTATTTTTAGTAGAGACGGGGTTTTGACATGTTGGACAGGCTGGTCTCAAACTCCTGACCTAATGTGATCCGCCTACTTTGGCCTCCCAAAGTGCTGGGATTACAGCCATGAGCCACTGTGCCCGGCCAATAGATACCTTTTTATAACAGTTGGTTTTAATTAGAATTCCAAATGATCTACTCATTGCTTTTGGTTGTAATATCTCTTAAATCTCCCTTTTCTTTCTTTCTTTCTCTTTCTTTTCTTTTGTTTTCTTTCTTTCTTTTTTTGAGACAGAGTCTCGCTTCATCACCCAGGCTGGAGAGCAGTGACATGATCTCAGCTCACTGCAACTTCCACTTCCTGGGTCAAGCAATTCTCCTGCTTCAGCCTCCCAAGTAGCTGGGACTACAGGCGCAAGGCACCACGACTGGCTAATTTTTGTACTTTCAGTAAAGATGGGGATTCGTCATGTTGGCCAGGCTGGTCTTGAACTCCTGACCTCAGGTGGTCCACTGCCTTGGCCTCCCAAAGCGCTGGGATCACAGGCGTGAGCCACCACACCCAGCCAAATCTCCTTTCTCTTTTGTGTTTCTCGCAATTTTTTGTTAAAGAAAACATAAATCAGCTTCCATTTCTGTCATAATTTAAATAGAGCATCACGTCATCCTGTTTCCACCCCAATGTAATCACAGGAATGTGTCCTTCTTGTTAAGATGTACCATTTCCTAGATTCGCATCTCCATCACTATCTAAACTCATTGGGTGCCCTAATAATTGCCTTCTAGTCAGTGAGGACTCAGATGCCAATAAAAAAATGTCCCCAAATAAGGCAACCTGAAACAGACTATCTTAAAGCCATTTACTTCATCTCTGGTATTATTTTGTCATCTTTGGGTCACAAGTTACATTGTCGAAAAATAACATGGAATACTCACTCTGGGTTGCCTGCAGAATGAGCTGAATAGAACCAGGTACCCCCCTTCTCCCAATGAATGGCACTACCCCCAAATCCCCTTCCCATGGACCACTTTTTGTTTTCATCTGAAGGATGGTTTCCATGGATACTCCCACTAGTTATTGGGTCTCCAGGTCCTGGGCAAGCATCCTTCTCCCCAAAACCCATAAAGAGCGGATGCTCCAACCCAAAATGCTTGGCACCCATTAACAAGTTTGTGCTCATGCTTGCCTTATACAGAGAGCAATAAGGGGTCAAGGTCTTTGCTATGGCATACACACCTCCACTGAATGGCCCACACAGAGTGTCCAGCAGTAAGTAATGTTTAACTTTGCCAGGGATTACTAATCAAATGACTCATTCAGAATTTCATCCAGAATATAGTTGACAATGAGGGCTGCAAAGTACATGCAATCTATCCAATAGTGCTCTGTTCATTTAGGTCAAAGCCAGCTCTGAAACGTGACAAAACATCGTACTGTAGGAAAATTTAGACTTTTGACTTCTGCGCATTATTCAGTTACCCTCTATCTTGATGCTTCTCTCCAGAGCCCTTAGCAGATAATCACCAACCTATTGGCCACAACTTCAGCATCAGCCCAGAAGAAACTTGTGAACCAGCAAACAGAGCTGTTTTAGGTTTGATATGGGAACTTCTCAGCTGCTAATGTAAATTTGATCCCAATGTTGAAGATTTTGTGCCCTAAAATGTTGACTTAAGCATTGAGTGTGTGGTGGATGGTCTTTAGTTCTGAATATGTGGAGCAAATATGTTGAGTAGAGTGCTCAGAAAGTGGAGATGGTGGCTGCATTCAAAACTCCCAATCTATGGCCAGAAGTGAAGTAAGTGCTGGCAAGAGAGGACACATTGCTTCCCACATGACTCGATAGACCCTTCGTTTTATATTCATCCTGATTCTTCACTGAAAACATAATTAATTGAATTGTTAACTCAAGCCTTGCTTTTCCTCCTTATTTTAGGGTTTCATATAGTAAATGAACAGCTGCTCACTGCAAAAATGTGGCCGTGTTAATACTTCACTAGGATGTAGTCTGATTGTAAAAGCTGACTGTTTTGTTAAAGTAGCCACTGAACCATTTCATTGTATCCTCAGGTGCAGAAATGAAACAGTTCCTTAACCATTCACAGCTCCCAGGCCCAAGGAATAAAACAAGAAACGCCCAAGAACTTTAAGCATGTCAGAAGCAAATAAAATCTTTGAATTCTGAGACTTCTTATTTGCAACCCTGACACCATCACAATACCCACCATGTTGAAGGCGGCCCATGATATCTTTCTGGCCAGTGCTTTAGGCAGAGCACATTCACAAGTGTCTTCCACTATAATAATGTTGAATAGCCAAAATTAGTTTATGACAGTGTGGCAGCCTGGTCTATGCTGTTGAAACATAGTTTACAACAGCTTTTACTCCATTGAAAGAGGAGAGATGATCATTCAAACTTCCACTTTAATATCTGTAATTCACCTATAGGACTCACATTAGAAGATAGTAAGTGGAATGATATGTAAGAGATTCTAGATTTCTTGCTGTTGTCTTCAAGTTTACTTATCTAAGTTGCACTTAACCATATACATGTTATCATTTGTTCCAACCCTTAGCAAAATCCACGTTTCTATATCAAAAGTTAGCTTGCATGTAAAGCTTAAAATGGAAACAGCATGACCCGATGTCTTCTTTGTTACTGGGTGACTCTCTCCTCTCAAATTATAATACCTCCTCAGCCATATGTTTATTTCACAGGTATTTACTGCACACTTACCAAATGCTAGATAAGCACTGTCCTAGACATGGACACAGTTGAAAGGTCCTACAGCCCCAGTTGGACAGATCTCACACATGTAAAACATGTCATTAGGCAGTGTTCCTCTCCCCTGGCACTGACAATGACTGTATCTCTGTATTTGAATGTAAGATCCTACTAAGGAAATGCTGTTCCCCAAAATAATTATTTTCTGAGACATGATACTTCGACGAGGATGTTTTGAATTCCTACTTTATGTGTGAATCTATGTGTCTTACTCTTTTGCCTTTTCCAAAGAAATCAATTATGATTCCTTGGCATTTATTGCAGATGAGCAAGAAAGTTCCGGAGCAATTATTTACACCGTGGAGCTGAAACGCTATGGGGGGCCCCTTGGCATCACAATTTCAGGAACTGAAGAGCCGTTTGATCCTATAATCATTTCAAGCCTCACTAAAGGGGGATTAGCTGAAAGGTAAAATTTGAAGTAACTGTTATAATTACCTGTGTCTGAGATGGGCTTCCTTCCTCACAACCACATAAAAACATGCTCCTCTCTCTGTGGTTATCTGTTGGCTTTTAAAAATCTGCACAAAGGATTGATCTTAGAGCTTGAGAACTCTCAGGCAGAGCTCCGACTTGACTCTGAGGGGCATCTTACAGGTGGTAAAAGATGTCATGGGCTTAGCATTGATACTACTCTCTGAAACGTATAACCTGACCACAGTTGACTGAAGATGGATTTGTATTGTGTCCATTTTGAGAGGAGGAAACTAAAGTTCAGGGAGGTTGAATGGCTTGTCCAATTTCATTCAGCAAACACTTGCTGAGCCTCTGTTACCTGACAGGTGCTGCACTTAGCTGCTGTGTGTTCAGAAGAGGGTGATACAGGCATCATCTTATGGGAACAAAGTGTAGTGACCCATTTTAATAATGTCTTAAAATCTGGAATGTCCATTTTTTGCTTTGGCAATGATGTATATACACACACCCACTCCCCACCCTCTGCTAAACTGCATTTCTTTCTGAGATGTGTTATCAGACATATGACAAACCCTACAGGCAAATCTGTCCTCCAGATCTGTCCTTCCAACCTAGCTCAGGAATACACAAATGCATTGTTCCTGCTAACAACTGGAAACAGTGGTTAGCAAAATAGAGACACAGCATTGCAGAATGTTGGAGCTGCAGTGTACCTTAGAAATTAGCTCAGACAGGCTGGGTGTGGTGGCTCACACCTGTAATCCCAGCACTTTGGGAGGCCAAGGCAGACGGATCACGAGGTCAGGAGTTCAAGACCAGCCTGGCCATCATGGTGAAACCTCATCTCTACTAAAAATACAAAAATTAGCTGGGCATGGTGGTGCATGCCTGTAATCCCAGCTACTTGTGAGGCTGAGCCTGGAGAATTGCTTGAACCCAGGAGGCGGAGGTTGCAGTGAGACGAGATCGCGCCACTGGACTCCAGCCTGAGTGACAGAGCGAGACTCCATCTCAAAAAAAAAAAAAAAAAAAAATCTGCAGAAAGAAAGGATGCTGCATGCTATCCAATACATTTGTATTTGGATTTTTAGGGGACTTACCCCATGACTCAGCTTTCTTGGAATTGAAAAAGCACACAAGTTCATTTTAATAACTAATTAAAACAATTTTTAAAATGTTTTTGGAAACTAAAAAGTAATCCACAACATATGCAGTGATCTTACAACATTTCCCAGAAGAAAGCAAGAGGGACTTCTGGAGATCCTTGCCAAGTCTTTATTATGATGAATGTATAAGGTATGTCAGGGAATTTATATTCAGTACCACACAGGGATTATTTCTACCTCTCCTATTACTATTTGGTGTTTCAGAACTGGCGCAATCCACATAGGAGACCGAATCCTAGCCATCAATAGCAGCAGCTTGAAAGGGAAGCCTCTGAGTGAAGCCATCCATTTGTTACAGATGGCAGGAGAGACTGTCACCTTGAAAATTAAGAAACAGACAGATGGTGAGTAGTGAGTTGAAAGCCACAATTAAGGATTTCCAGTGCATTTTCTTCCTTGAAAGAATGTGCTAGTGTCTGTGTGTGATTCTAGGGAAACGAATCTCCAGCAACAGAGTATTTTGGTATATTTTTATTTAAATTTACTCTGATACTTAAATTCCTTTCCTGTCTATAAAGCCCAGTCAGCATCGAGCCCCAAGAAGTTCCCCATTTCTAGCCATTTGAGTGACCTGGGGGATGTGGAGGAGGACTCCTCGCCAGCACAGAAGCCAGGCAAGCTGTCCGACATGTACCCTTCCACAGTGCCCAGTGTGGACAGTGCTGTGGATTCATGGGATGGGTCTGCAATAGACACCAGCTATGGAAATCAAGGTACGTCTTTACTTTGTCCCCAGAGGACTTGTCATTGTTGAAGCCCATGCTTCTTCAAGATTCATCCTCTGCTCCATGAGGAGAATATCTTTATTTAACTTGTATCTGCTTTGGTGTAGCCATATTCATATTGAACACACTGAATGCTTACACTCAGCTGGCCATGCATTTCCTTCTAGTGCTTATAAGGCATGAACCTTTACCAAACACTAACAGGCCTCCATTAGGTCTACTGATGGCCAAGTATCCCATCCAGAGCTTATCCTTCAAGCTTAGATTAATGTGAGGCAAACCATACAATAAAGTGGCTTGTTCAATACAGGCCCCATTGTCTTATTTTTCAGCAAGCTTTCCACAAAGATGGATTGGGGAGTTCAGAAGAGTTACATAAGAGATTAGCCCATGATTTGTGACTCTCTTTATTCCTGCCCACTCCTGACTTTTTTTTTTTTCTTTTAGAGACTGGGTCTCACTCTGTCACCCCAGGTAGAATACCCTGGCACCATCACAGTTTATTACAGCCTCAGACTCCTGGACTCAAGAGATCTTGCTGCCTCAGTCTCATCTCCTCAGTAGCTGAGACTATATGCAGACACCACCACACCCAGCTGATTTTTAAATTTTTTGTAGATATGGGGTCTTGCCATGTTATCCAGGCTGGTATCAAACTTCTGGCCTCCAGCAATCCTCCTATCTTGGCCTCCCAAAGTGCTGCGATTACAGGCATGAGCCACCATGTCCTTTCCCTGAATGTTTATAATTAGAGCGTTATAATCACAATATAGGAAAGTATAGAGTAGATTTTCTTTTTTTTTTTTTTTTTTTTGTTTGAGACGGAGTCTCGCTCTGTCGCCCAGACTGGAGTGCAGTGGCCGGATCTCAGCTCACTGCAAGCTCCGCCTCCCGGGTTTACGCTATTCTCCTGCCTCAGCCTCCCGAGTAGCTGGGACTACAGGCGCCAGCCACCTCGCCCGGCTAGTTTTTTGTATTTTTTAGTAGAGACGGGGTTTCACCGTGTTAGCCAGGATGGTCTCGATCTCCTGACCTCGTGATCCGCCCGTCTCGGCCTCCCAAAGTGCTAGGATTACAGGCTTGAGCCACCGCGCCCGGCCTTAGAGTAGATTTTTCTTCATAGGTGTCATTGTCATGTGAAGAAATACTATCTACATTAAAAAGCCTCACTCATGGAATATAAACACATAAAAGGTGTCAGACTGAATACAGAGCAGAAATTAATAGCTTCTTTTAAAAAATATTTTCTTCCCAGTGATCCATGGCATCAAAAAGAAAAGTATGTCAAAACTTCTTGGTATTTCTCCTCATCTGAGCCTTACCTTCTCCCGTGTTCTATGTAAATTCCAGCCTCTGAATCCCTTGTTTGCTCTGGGTTTCAGTCAGTCAAATAATAAAACACATAAACAGTTTAGAGAACACATTGGCATGAGGGCTGCTTTGTCACGGAGTTAACTGTACTTTTAGGAGAGTCTGTATCCAGTTTGCTCTCTCCTGGTTTTCCTAGTTTCCTTCTCTCAGCCTGCCTATGTTGTGTCACTCTCTGTTAAGTCCTCTGGTGAACAAAAAAAAATATGGAAGGGAGAAAAAACTGGAAAAAAAATGAAAGGAGATGATATTTCAAAGTTGTCAAGTTGTTACTTTCATTAGAGATGATACTAGAGTTGGGTGCGGAAAATACTTTGAACACCTAAATGGAATTGGGGCTTTTATTTATTTGGCAATTAATTTTTGCAAGTCATAATACCTTGTGACAAGTTTGCCTATGCCACCAAATAATAGACCTTCTGATTGCCTGAGAATTGATGGGCCACCAGAAGACACTGAGTAAAGGACAGAAGTCACATTCTATCAGAGTAGACTCAGGTTTATTTATCAATGTATTGTGTATTGGTTATTTATTCATGTATTATTTGTGTGTTGCTTATTAATGTAGAGATATTTTTGTTACACAGATTTTTGTGAGGGTGCTATTGATATTAATGACTTCTTCCCCATAAGGTGATCCGGAAGAACTTAGCTACTCCATTCCTTGAAACCATAGAAAAAGGACCATGAGAAGCAAACTGAATATAGGACCTGCCCCTCATTAGTAAAAGATGAAAAACCATTTGTTATTTGTGAAACACTTTGAAATTTTGAATCATAGTCATAATATTACATTTTGCATCTATAATTTAGACATTTTATGAGGTTGAAGGGAACTAAGGGATAAGTAGAGACAATGGCAATCAGGATAGAATCGAAGTACTCCAAGGTAATGAAAAAGTAGTAATAACCCTTTATATATGTAGAACACTCTAGAGTTTACAAAGCACTTTCGTATAACTAATCCCCATTAATTCTCGTAATGAATATGGAAGCTGAAGGCAGGATTTCAGCTTTAGAAAGGGTTTAGGAGTCAGCTAGTCTGGTGTCCGGTGCAGCCCTTGGTGCCAGGTCCTGCCTCACTGCACGCCAAGACACGCTGCATGGACTTGAGCGCCCAAGTTGACAGGTTGTTCCTTGTGCTGAGGCATCCCCCCATCTCCACATAGCTCTGATGACTCTAAAGCTCTCACTTGTATTGAGCTGCAGTATGCCTATTAGTCCTAGCTATACCCTCAAGGTCATTCTGAACTAGACTAAAGCCTCTTCTCTTGACAGCCCCTTAGATACTCGGAGACAGCTATTGGGTCTCTGTTGAGGCTTTCCTTCTCCAAGCCAAATAGCCCCAGTTCCTTTAACTGTGCCTTCTATAATTTACTGGCAAGTATCTGTATCGTCCTGTGGGCCTCTGTTCTGAATGCACTTCAGTTTACCTGTATACCTGTTAAATGTAGCATTCAGAAAGGAAAATCACACAGTAGCCCGACAGCCTGGAGCAAAGCAAGCTTGTCATTGGCATCACTGAAGACAGGAGAACTGATCAATGACGCCTACCTCAACATAAGAATTTTAGTGGTCATGGCACATCTGTCACTCATTTTGAGCTTACAGTTTACCAAGATCTCAAAGTCTTGTGAATGTTTTTTTTGTTGTTGTTTAGTTTTTTTTTTTTTTTTCCTTTACCTGTGATATTCAGTTAAACTGCATCTCTCCAGATTGTGCTTGTGAGATTGACTTTTTAAAAGCAAGGCACAGCTGGGTACAGCGACTCAGGCCTGTATTCCCAGTACTTTGGGAGGCTGAGGTGGGCAAATCACCTGAGGTTAGGAGTTCAAGACCAGCCTGAGCAGCATGGCAAAACCCCGTCTCTACTAAAAATCCAAAAATTAGCCAGGCATGGTGGCACACACCTGAAATCCCAGGTACTCGGGAGGCTGAGGCAGGAGAATCCCTTGAACCAGGAGGCAGAGATTGCAATGAACCGAGATCATGCCACTGCACTCCAGTCTGGGCAATAGAACAAGACTACATCTCAAAAAAAAAATTAAAACAAAAATAAAAGCAAGACAGAGAACCGCACTTTTACTTTTCCTATTCAATATTATGTTGTGAGATACAGCTTATCTCTCCAACCTGACCCTCCAGCCTCTCAGCAGGCTCTCTGCCTTGTCCCAGGAAGCCCCTGCACATTCTCTCTGTTCCCTTTAAGGCTGGAATAGTTGCCTCATTCCCAGGAGGCTGTTGCACCTCCATAATGCACATCTTCCTCCTGGGGCTGGAAATCGATGTCTTTGCAGCAACATTCCTTACTGTTCTCTGCTTCTTCTCTAAAATGTCAAGCTTGCTCCAGTATGTAATGACTGGCTCAATATCAGGCCCATAGACCATGTGGATACACTGTTGGACAAAGGACACATGGTCTCTGCTCCCATGGAAGAGGTTGCGCAGCTGAAGGGACAGTCAGTTAACAAATAAATAAATAGTGGCCCTATCACTTCATTCGTGGAAAAGGAAATAGAATGGAATGACGAAAACTTGTGGGGAAAGAAGGGATGTGTTTAAGGAAGTCCCACAAGGGGCTGATCCTCAGTTCCACTGTGTGGCTGACTTCTTCCAGTCAGCCTCCGGGTCAGCTTCTTTCACTCCCCATTGTCTTGCCCATTAGATGCCTCATGCCCTTCTGCCTTATCAAAATCTTAGGTATTTGGCCTCCTTGCATCTTCTTAATTCTTCCTTCTAACTCTGAGAAAACCCTATGACTTCTTTACTTGGATTTAGAAAAGGTCGGTACAAGAGGGACTGGCAAATTGGTGGTGGTACATAGACTGCCATTCTCATGGGCTGAATAGCTCTTGTGCTCTCTGTAACTTTTGACTCTCAACTCAGATAGTTACATTTCTATCTTATTTTTCTCTCTTTTGAAGTCATTTTGATCATTTGTATTCTCTCAGAAAATGAAATTATTTCATCCAGATGTCAAATGTATTTTTATATAATCTCTTTTTAAATTTTTTTATTTTCTCAGTTTCTATAATTATATCCACAATATTGTTTCTTAATTGGTATATTTGTGGTTTTATTATTTTCCCCATGATTTGATTAGTAACAGTTTATTTGATTTCTTTGTTTGGTTTTTATTTTTTCCCAGAGAACTGACTCTTGCATTTATTTATTAGTTCTACTCTAGTTTTTTTTTTACATAAAATTTTACTTTTAATTTGATTAACTCTTTCATTCAGTTCCTTTTGAATTTTATTCCTTTCATGACTTAAGTTGGAGGCACAATTTATTTTCATTGTTTTATAAGGATATATTCCTTCTTTGTGTTTTCATAAGGATGATAACTGATCAAGGACACCAACATGTGCAGTCAGAGTCCAACTTTATTTAATGTCATTAAAGAATACAAATACTCCATACAGAGGATAGCACAGAGTAGAAACCCAATGGTATCCTCCTCTACTCATTGGCAGGGTTTTATTTTTCTCTTTCTTTTCTGATCTCTACAAGCTCATGTTTCATCATCATCTTGTCTTGCCCAATTTCTCTTGAGTTCTTATATTTCTGCTTTGATCCCTTGTTTTATAGAGGTGATGACTTTGCTGTGTATTTTTTGAATTTTGTGATTATTTCTGACTGGTCATGTTTATCATTTGCTCTGAACCAGGCTTCTTCTCATGAGTATTCTTCATCTGCTATCACTTTGTTTTTCTATGCCTTTGCTCTCATTTGTTTGATATGTACTTGGTATACATGTTATGCCAATTCCTTTTTAATTACTGCTCACCACTGAATGAGATGAGTTCTTCCTGAACTGCAAGCTGCTAGAGGTTCTGAGAAGAGCCCAGGTTGTTTCCAGGCTACCAAACGTACCCTAGTTCCAGCATGGTATATGTGAGTAAACTCTTCCCCAGCTACCAGAGAGCAGCAACAGCAGGCTGCTCACAAGACAGAATTCCTCTCTGCTACCCTGCTTCACTGAGCAATTGCTCCCCTCAGTCTGTGACATGTGTTCTCTTTCCCTGACTTACCTTGATGCCAGATGGGACCACAGGTACTTTCTGCCGCCAGCCATGCAGTGCATACTGGTGTTCCAAACAAAGCATTGGAATTTTGCCTCACGCCACCGCCCCTGCTTTGGTAGACTGAGTTGTCTACCAAAGAGTAGTTTGGTAGTCCTGGCCATAGGTGCCTTCTCTCCACTTCTTACCACCACCACCCTCTTCCCATTTGACTTCCACTGAATTTATGTATTATGTATTTTCTTATGTATTATGGTTTGAGATTACACAAACACTCTAGTTTTGATTAAGATGGAGTTGCTTCTGTTATTTATCATTACTTTTTGTCTTGAGGTGATTTCTGAGAGAAGAGAGAACTATCTTTGCATTGACATTTTAACACCATAGCCTCATCTGAATATATAGAGTATTTCTTGGCAAGATCAATTACAAACAGTTCTACAAACATATGATTTGATTTTCTCATCCTTCACAACACTGGGTCTTTAGGAAACAAATGTGGCAGGAAATTAACTGGCTCACTTTCCTGTACTAAACTTGATTTCCAAGAATGAAAGTAATGGCAAGAGCTATAGTCCCAAAATTGTAGAATTCTATTTTTTTCTTTTTTTTTTTTTTGAGACAGAGGCTCACTCTGTCACCCACGCTGGAGTGCAGTGGTGCGATCTCGGCTCACTGCAAGCTCTGCCTCCTGGGTTCACGCCATTCTCCTGCCTCAGCCTCCCGAGTAGCTGGAACTACAGGCGCCTACCACCACACCTAGCTAATTTTTTGTATTTCTAGTAGATACGGAGTTTCACCGTGTAAGCCAGAATGGTCTCGATCTCCTGACCTTGTGATCCGTCCGCCTCGGTCTCCTAAAGTGCTGGGATTACAGGCATGAGCCACAGTGCCCGGCCCGAAAATTGAATTCTAAACTTTATGATTATGAACCAACACTGATTAGTTCACTTTTCTAAATTAATGCTGGGTATGAATTAAAAGCTACAAATATTAATCTGCATTAGTACAGAAAACCAAATATTACAAGGTTGGAATGTCAGAATTTTACAAATATCTAAGGCATAGTTACCTAAAAATAAAAATCATCCTATCAAGATTCCATCTACTTTCAGAAATACCTACTTTCCTATTTTCCACTTGTGCAAATAAAGGCCTATTTTTTGTAAAGACCTGTTTTCCATTATGCAAATAAATAAAACTAAACATTAATATCAGTGAAAGGAATCTGGACTAAATTTTATACCTCACATTAGGATACAAAGTGTAAGATCAGATATGGAAACCCAGATGTAAAATAATTAAAGAGAGAAAGAAGAAAAAGAAAAAGGTGCCAATTCTAAACCAAAGGAGGCCTGGAACACAGGCCCACATCTGTAATCCCAGCATTTTGGGAGGCCAAGGCAGGCAATTACTTGAAGTCAAGAGTTTGAAACCTGCCTGGCCAACATTGTGAAACCCTGTCTCTACTAACAATTCAAAAATTAGCTGGGCGTGGTGGCGGGTGCCTGTAATCCCAACTACTCGGGAAGCTGAGGCAGGAGAATCACTTGAACCCACTAGGCGAAGGTTACACTGAGCCAAGGTCGTGCTGGTGCACTCCAGCCTGGGTGATAGAGTAAGATTCTGTCTCTAAATAAAGAAATAAGTAAATAATCCAAAGGAGAAATGACTTAGGACCATACATTTTATTTATTTTTTTATTATTTTATTTTTTGAGACCGAGTGTTGCTTTTATCGCCCAGGCTGGAGTGCAATGGTGTGATCTCGGCTCACTGCAACCTCTGCCTCCCAGGTTCAAGAGGCTCTCCTGCCTCAGCCTCCCAAGTAGCTGGGACTACAGGTGCCCGCCACCGCACCCAGCTAATTTTTGTGTTTTTGGTAGAGATGGTGTTTCACCATGTTGTCCAGGCTGGTCTTGAATTCCTAACCTCAGGTGATCTGCCTGCCTCGGCCTCCCAAAGTGCTGGGATTGCAGGCGTGAGCCACTGTGCCCCGCCAGTACATTTTTAAAAATTATTTCTTTTTTCAACTTATTTATTTTATCAATTTTTAATTTAAAATGTAGTTTCCAATATCATATGTATATTTCATGTGCTTACACCATCATTCAACAACAACAAAAAGTTTCATTATCTATCTGGCAGTTGATTTTTTCTTATACCTGGGCTGCCTCATTTATTCTCTGGCTTTTAAGCTTGACTCCTGGTATAAAGGAATAACCCTCAGGGCCTGTTAACTTCTTCTCAGTAATGGGCAACAGGTTTGCCTTTTACCTAAACATAATTTTCCTCAGATATTCCCTCTTTTAAATCATGGTATCACCAGCCAGCTGTATCAGTTAAAGGTCAAGTTTAGTTGACTTAAAGATTTTCTTCTACATACAAAACAAAATTTAAATGATGGCATTTAAGCAACATCAGGATTTATTTTTCCCATGGTGTCATCAGGACCCAGGTATCTCACTCCCTCTACTCAGCATCTCTGATGTCCCTCCATTGCCACTGCCTTTGTTTCAGGCCTGACGGAATACGGTAACTCCTTCCTCATTTATCTTCTTACTTTGAGCATCTTATCCCACATTTGTATCAATAATCTTCAGAAAAACCAAATCTAGTCATGCCACTCCTTTAAACCAAAAAAACCCTCTTTTGTTGGTTATCTGTTGTTATAGGATAAACTCAAATGTCTTCAATTTAAAACACAGGGTTGTTTGTAATCTAGTCCCTGAATACTTTATCAGTCCACCTTCTGACACTTCTTTGCAGTACCTTTTAGTACACATACCCAGAATATCTCACTATTCTCTAAGCAAGTTTTGCATTGTGGTACCTTGATAACACTAAGTATTTTGATATGTTAATTAACCTCCTAATCGGTTTCAAATCCATTGAGAAATAGAAATGAGAGACAGCTATGGATTAAAATATCAGCATTTCATTTTATTTATTTTTTTTTTTGGTAGAAAAAGCTGGATTGGTCCTGCAGCCAGAATCAGGATAATTATTTTCCTACCCTCAACCCAAGTCTAGACATTGAAATTTGAATGAGACGCAAGTCAGATCTACACAGTAAACCATAAGTGAACCGATTACCAGTCAATGAGATTAGGTTCAGCTGAAGAGAACTGCAAACTCTAACAATACATTGACTTACATTATAAAGAAGCAGGCACTTCAAGCTGGTATGTAACTCCACAGTGTCATCAGAGGCCCATGCTTCTAAATATTTCCACTGTGTTATGCTTAGCACCTGACTTTCATCCTTGGGGTCACCTCATAGTCCAAGACAGTTACTGGGGCTCCAGCAATTTCATTTGCATTCCAGACAGCAGTAGCAAAGGTGTAAGGAGCCTTCTCAGAAGTCCACTTAGCTATATCATGGACCAGAACATTTCACTAAGTTGCCCTTAGCTTTGAGAGAAGCTAAGAAGTATAGTTTTAGTCTGAGCAATAATTTGCTCACCCCAAAACGGGTACTCTGGTACTAAGGATAAAGAAGAGAATGAATGTTCTGTTGAGCAACTGGTAGTCTGCCACGGTTATCTAACTGCCCAGTCATGCCTTTTCTTGCTTCTGTCAAGCTCAGAGAGCCCCAAGATTGTGACCCAGGCTTGCTTACCACACAGCGCAGCAGCAGTGGGAGAGAAAGGGTCCAGAGAAAGCCAGGAATGGGCTGAGTGACATGCCCAGTGTTCTTTTCCAAAACTCAACAGTTGGGTAAATCACATTCCTTCTATGGGGAGGAATAAGTACACATGGTAAGAGGGCCCAGTATATTCCTGGAATACTTTTCCCTTCTTAGGAGTAGAACAGAGATCCACTGATAGAATCGAGGCCCTGTTTACCCTGACTGCACCTTTAACCGGCTCTCTTCTACTTGGCCAACACTGTCTGTTGTTGTTGTTGTTGTTGTTGTTGTTATTGTTGTTTTTTGAGACAGAGTCTCACTCTGTTGCCCAGGCTGGAGTGCAATGGTGTGCCCTCGGCTCGCTGCAACCTCCGCCTCTTGGGTTCAAGAGATTCTCTTGCCTCAGCCTCCAGAGTAGCTGGGACAACAGGCATGCATCACAACACCCAGCTAATTTTTGTATTTTTAGTAGAGACGGGTTTTCGCCATGTTGGCCAGGCTGGTCTCGAACTCCTGGCCTCAGGTGGACCACTTGCCTCAGGTTCCCAAAATGCTGGGATTACAGGCATGAGCCACCGTGCCCACCATGCACTGGCTTACTCAACAGTTCCAACTAGTAAATGCTGACCTGCTATCTAACTCTAAGCTTATATGTCATTTTTCCTTTGGCACCCTTCATGATCCACCTTCCAATCCCCAAACTGGTCTCTGTCCTTCCATATTAGTGTATTAAGACTAAAAGTATGACACTTTCACATGCTACTAGAACTCACTTTCTATGCTTCTTTCTTCTCCTTCTCCTATACATATACCAAACAATGCAGTTTTTGAGGACAGGAATCAGTTTTATTTCCCTTTGCATTTTAGTTCCTGATATATAGTATCTGATACTTAAGAGACACCCGAATGTTTACTGCATTAATAATGCTGAGACTTATCTCTTTTCCTTGTCTCCCTACCTTAAAGATAAAGAAACCGAGATCTTGAGAGATTGAAGGGCTTAGTATATAGTAACAATGGGCATCTGTGTTCATTAAAACCTCCTTGTGTTCTAGGCACTTTCATAAGGTGTGTTTTCATTCTTCTTCATTCTCTTACCAACCTAGTAAAGTACCTATTGTTATCCCCATTGTACCCTGAGGTTAGTTGGCCAGGCTGTGAAGTGAGGAAGTGGCTGAGCTAGGATTTCAACCTTGGTCTTTTCTGACTTTACTTTTATTAAGTTTTATTTATTTATTTATTTTTGAGACAGGGTCTTGCTATGTTGCTCAGACTGGTTGTGAACTCCTGGGCTCAAGGGATCCTCTTATCTCAGCCTCTCAAGTAACTGGTATTACAGGTATGCATAACCATGCCCAGTTACTTTTCTATTTTTGAAATAGGGTCTCGCTTTGTCACCCAGGCTAGAGTGCAGTGGTGCAAACTTGGCTCACTGCAGCCTCAACGACCAGACTTAAGCGATCTTCCTGCCTCAGCGCCCCAAGTAACTGGCATGTGCCACCATGCCTAGCTAATTTTGGAGGTTTGGGTTTTTGTTTGTTTGTTTTCTTTGTAGAGATGGCTGATTGCCCAGGCTGGTCTTGAACTCCTAAGCTCAAGCCATCTGCCTGTCTTGGCCTCCCAAAGTGCTAGGCGTGAGCCACCGCACCTGGTCAACTTCTCTTACTTTAATCTCTGGGTCAGCATAGCACGGACTAGGGAAGAGCTGGGATCAGGTTTTCTGACTTTACATTTCATCCAAAGAGATTTGAATCTTATCCCCTTTTCTTTCTCTGCTTTGTTGTAATGCAATAATCATTTAATAGTGCTTATTAAGACAAGGCATCCTTATTAGAGATACATATGCCTTTCAGGATTAGCAGTTTCCTACTGATGGTGGTGCACATCTGCTCAAGCCCATTCTTGCACTCTTGCCTAAGTCTCCGATAACTACTTATTATACAAACAACAGTTGGAAAGAAAATCAGTCTAATGTTGAAATTTCACCAGGGAACTCAGTGGTCATTCGGGTTAATGCTTGTCAGAAAAGGATACTCCAGGAAGACACCACCAATTAGCATTGGCTCTTTGAAAGGTTGAGGGTTGAAACCAGTTAAAGAAAGTGAGGTACAGGCTTCCCCAAACTCTTCGTATTATAAAAGCTGAGACTTCAGGTATTTGGGGTTGGTTTGGTTGGTTCAGAAGGAGAAAATGGTTAGTCCATCAGAAGGAGCCAGGATGAAATTCACAGCTACTTAGTTCCCCTTCAAGAGAAGACACATCTGTATTTCCTTAAGTCAACACTTTTGACAGAAAACTGCATTCATCACACAAGACTTCTTCCCAGATGGCTAACCATGCTTCTGCAGTTATCTAGGAAAAAGAGAGAGAATGAGATATTGAACTGTAAATATTTCCTCTGCTCCAAGGTCTTCTAATCCTTGGTGTCCTAAAATAGAAGGTTCTTAGAGTATTTCCATCATGTGGTGGTAGGCATTGCCCTGGGTTCTTGAGATCAAATCCTTTTGATCAGAGAGTATTATCCTTCAGATACCCTGCTGTCCTTGGGCTTTAAACTAGTAGCAAAAACGGCACTAGAGGCTTCGACAACAGGTGGAGAGAAAGTGAACGGGGAAGAGGAAACAAGGATATCATGGAGATAGAATCATCTTACGCGATCAGACCATTTAACTGTACCTGAAAATGCGGGTCCAGGTCTGTTTGCTGTATTAAATGATTTAAGCACAGTAAGAAACACATATCATATTCCAAGCCAATGCATCCATGTAAATACACATGCACACACATGTCACAACCTGAGGTAGTGGATGAAGGAGTATGTGATGATTACAGCACAACCTATGGAGTCAGACCTACAATCAAGCCCCACTTAAACCCCCAAAATAATTTTGAAGAACTATATACCCCATCACCTACTAAAAGTTGTTGTCTAAATGTTTTTCTCACAAAATGTAAATACTTGCAAAGATTGTAATTTCCAGTTTGTTGTAAAAATGCTTTAAAAATATTTCTATCAAAATCTTGGAACTACAGCTTCAGCTCAAATTTGTGGAAAGTGTCCATTATGTAACCTAATAGCCAAAGCCATTCCTCACTGTCTCACCCATCAGGTTAATCAGATATAACTCCTTGGTGGAAAAAAGTCAGCATTTTGCAATTGAAATAAACAATAAATGCAGCAGGCTCCTTATCCCTGACATCCGTTGCCCTTCTGAATTCTCTGAGGCAGCATGAGGGATGGACGAGAGAGGGGGTGAAAGCCTTGCCGTGAGTTTGTGCCTGGTTGAAATAAGGCCTTGTTCCCAACAGACCTCTTCACAGGAACAAGGCTTTCCCAAATTATCCCTTGATTTGGCAGCCGGGAGTCTATATCCCTGGGCCCAGGCACTTTCAAATACTTGAAATGTGGCCAGCACGGTGGCTCACACCTGTAATCACAGCACTCTGGGAGGCCGAGGTGGGTGGATCATCTGAGGTCAGGAGTTCAAGACCATCCTGGCCAACATGGTAAAACCCTGTCTCTACTAAAAATAAAAAAGATTAACTGGGTGTGGTTGTGCACTTCTGTAATCCTAGCTACTTGGGAGGCTGAGGCAGGAGAATTGTTTGAACCCGGGAGGAGGAGGTTGCAGTGAGGCAAGATCGCACCACTGTATTCCATCCTGGACGACAGAGCAAGACTCCATCTCAAAAAAAAAAAAAAAAAGATTTGAAATGGATGAGAAATATGTCTTTTGTTTGTAAAGTGGCAGGAGTACAGTTGTGAAAGAGGAAATGAGAAGGGAGAACAAACTGGCAGATCTCAGCTAAGCCAGTTTTGGGAAGAAGTGCATCTAGAACTTGAGGATCTGAAGACCGATTCTCCTAAAATTGTGACTTGAACTCCCAAGAAAGTTTGCAAGTAGCCTTGGGTACTTGAAACCACTGTTCTAAGCCGTCAGTGTCCTCATCTGTAAAATGCAAATAATGAGTATCTACCTCCAAAGATGGCTCTAAAGAAAAAAGATGGCTCAAAATGAAGTACTTGGTGAAGTCCTTGGTGCACAATAAGCATACACAATGTGTTCACTATTGTCATTGTCATTGCTGTTATTATTCAACTCCTCTACTGGTTAACAATGTAATTTCTCAATGTATTAAGTAATCCTTGGGCCCAATGCTAACACCTTGTTTATGTTTTAGGCACTAGTTTTCAGGCCTCAGGATACAATTTCAACACCTATGACTGGAGGAGTGCAAAACAGAGAGGCAGCTTGTCCCCAGTCACTAAGCCTCGAAGCCAGACTTACCCAGATGTGGGGCTGAGTAATGAAGACTGGGACCGGTCCACAGCCAGTGGGTAAGGTTTTCAACCAATGCTGCCTCATCCAAGATGACTGCATGGTCATGTGGGCAAGATTTGAACTTCTTTACTTCCAGTGGCACATATTGTTAGTATGGGCTTCTTAAAGCCACCATAATCATCCATGCTGGCCACATGGCAGGATTCTAAAAGCTGCCTGACCAGTGGCAGCCTGAGCACCACACAACAGGGCAAGAGCTGGGTTTCCCCTAACGAAAACAGTAGTAGCACCTGGAGAGAAGCTGCTTCTGTAAACTTTGCACTCCCTTCCTTATGACAAGTAGGTCCCTCTCCTTTATTTATTTATTTATTTTTTTTTTTTGAGAGAGAGTCTTACTTTGCTGCCCAGGCTGCAGTGCAATGGCAAGATCTCGGCTCACTGCAACCTCTACCTCCCAGTTCTAGTGATTCCCATGCCTCAGCCTCCTGAGTAACTGGGATTATAGGCATGTGCCACCACATCTGCCTAATTTTTGTTTTTTAATTTTATCTTGTATTATTTTTATTTTTATTTATTATTATTTTTTTTTTTTTTTGAGATGGAGTATCGCTCTATTGCCTAGGCTGGAGTGCAGTGGCACCATCTCGGCTCACTGCAACCTCCACCTCCTGGGTTCAAGTGATTCTCCTGTCTCAGCCTCCCAAGTAGCTGGGATTACTGGCATGCACCACCACGCCTGGCTAATTTTTGTATTTTTACTAGAGACAGGGTTTCATCATGTTGACCAGGCTGGTCTCGAACTCCTGACCCTCATGATCCGCCTGCCTCAGCCTCCCAAAGTGCTGGGATTACATGTGTGAGCCACCGTTCCCAGCCTATTTTTTATTTTTGAGACAAGGTCTCACTCTGTCACCCAGGCTGGAGTGCAGTGGCATGATCTCAGCTCACTGCAACCTCTACCTCCCAGGGTCAAGCAATTCTCCTGCCTTAGGCCCCCAATTAGCTGGGACTACAGGCGCCTGCCACCACGCCAGATAATTTTTGTGTTTTTAGTTATTTTTAGTAGAGACAGGGTTTCACCATGTTGGCCAGGCTGGTCTCCTGACCTCAAGTGATCTGCCCACCTAGGCCTCCCAAAGTGCTGGGATTATAGGCGTGAGCCACTGCACTGTGCCCCTCTCCTTTCTTTTAAAAGTTAGTTTCACATTAAGTTACATTTTTTTTTTTAAGATACCTCATGGATCCATCTTTTCAGCAAAGTATATTTTACCATTTTGTTCCTTACCAAAACATTTTAAGGAAATTTATAAAAAGTGATAGCATTTGGTTTACTTATAGTGATCGTTAAATAAGTGAGAAAAACACATGTTTCTCTCTTAGAGAAAATTTTGATTTCTCTTTCCTTGTAGATATAGCAGCTGAAATACATTTCCAGCATTCCATCCCATTCCAGTAGGGTCATCATGTGGCTGCAGCCCATTTAGCAGCAGCCACAAATAGTCTGAAATCTGGTAGTAAGACCATGGACCATACTTTCCATCTTCACAACACTGCATTTCCTAAAGCGTTCCTCTGCTGAAGCTCATATACTTGGAAGGCACAGGTGAAAGAAAGCCTGATCCAAAATGTCTGTCTGTCTTTATTTTGTGTGAGATGAAGGAGAGATATTCTGGATACAAAAAAAAAAAAAAAAAAAAAAAGCCGGGTGCGGTGGCTCATGCCTGTAATCCTAGCACTTTGGGAGGCTGAGACAGGCGGATCACGAGGTCAGGAGATCAAGACCATCCTGTCTAAAATGGTGAAACCCCATCTCTACTAAAAATACAAAAAAAAAAAAAAAAAAAAAAAAAAAA